>NC_053396.1:144619275-144920117 GCF_905171765.1 Bufo bufo | reverse complement strand
CTGCCACAGCAGAGCAGTGGGTGATGGGGAGGGAGGCCCCATCCCTCTCCCATCGGGGGATGAAAATGCACAGCAGCCCCCGATAGGAGAGGAAGCTCCCTCCCTGTTAACCTCTTCCATACAGCGGTCCCTATGGACCGCGGCATGGAAGGGGTTAAACGCATGACATCTGTGCCAGCAATTTGCTGACACTCTGCAAACCGCTCGGCCATCCTGAGAGAGGGGGCGGGCGGATGATCGCGTGCCTGCCCACCCCCTAGCACTGCCCTAATGATAGCGGCCCTCCCGCCTGCTCTATTTCCCGAAAGCACTGCAAACCGCAGGTCTGAATTGACCTGCGGTTTGCAGCGATTGACGATACGGGGGGGGGGGGTCACAGGACCCCCCTGAGCATTGACCCTGGGTGCCGGCCGAGCGGCGGTGATCAGAAATACATAGGACGTACTGGTACGCCCTGTGTCCTTAACGATCGGGAAATCAGGGCTTACCGGTACGCCCTATGTCCGGAACAAGTTAAAAAGCTTGCAAACATGCTATAGAAACCAGAACTACTACATTTAGCTGTTGTGGTTCTGGTGACTATAGTGTCCCTTAATATAGAGGGGGAAAAAAGAAGCAGCACAAAAATATCAAATAAAATGGCTGTATCATTATTCTAAAAATTAAAAAAGCACAACTTCTGACACAAATATATAGTATTTTGCAGATTACCTTTTTTTTTTTTTTTTACAAAGTGCAGATATTACTGTACTACTAACCCCTCCATCCACCCCTACATACAGGGTAATACAATGCCGCATACCTCTTACATCCAGTGACGTCTCTTTGATGTAGATGTTCTCTTTCCACATCTTCTCCTTTCAGACCTTCAGACCAAAACTACCATTTTCAGCCATTTCTCATCTCTGCAGTTTAACAAACAAAATCTTAGTTTACTACTTTTCCATCATCCTCCCATCTTCCGGATAAATCATCCTACCATCCCCAATACTGTGCCACTGTACTCCCCAATACTATACTGCAGAAACAGATAAACCCCCTTATAATAGTAGTACCATGCAGATAGTGCCCTTCAATAATTATTGGCACACAGTGCCCTAAAATCACTGTGCCCAGCAAATAGTGCCCCTGACACTAATAGTGTAAATATAACGTCCCCAAAAAATTATTGTGGTAAGCTAAAACTGTGCCAAGGTGCCCCCACAGTAATAGTGCTCCCAAAAGTCTAACCAATAGGAACACACATGGTAGTAATAGCACTCCTACATTGCCCCCAACTTTTCCCCACTGTGCCCCAGAAGTAATAATGCTCCAATAGTGCCCATACAAATATTCATGTTCCCCATACACCCCCAGTAGAAATAAAGCCCGTCATAATGCCCCCCAGTAGTAATAATTATCCTTATAATGTGCAAAAAATACCCCCTTTTAATGCCCCTAGTTGAGCTAATGTCCCCATAGTGCCCCCATAATGTGCCAGTATAAAATACCACTATATAGTGCCCCCAGTAAATGCCCCCATAGTGCTCCTCTCCCCCCTTCTTCCTAGTGCCTCCCATAATGTACCAGTATAAAATGCCCCATATATAGTGCACCAGTAGATGCCCTCAGTGTCCCCCATAATTTGCAAGTATAAAATACCCTTCATAGTGCCCCCCATAGATGAGCCTATAGTACTCCTCTCTCCCCTTCCCCATTGTACCCACCATAATGTGCCCCAGCATAAAAAGCCCCTATACCGAGCCCCCCATATAAAATACCCCTTCTTTGTGGCCTCAGTAGAAGTCCCCGTAGTGTTCCTCTCCCCCCTTCCCCCATATAAAATACCCCTTCTTTGTGGTCTCAGTAGATGCCCCCATAGTCCCCCCAATAATGTCCCAGTAAGAAGTGCCCCCATTGATGCCCCCACAGTGCCCTCCAATAATGTGCCAGTAAGACGTGCCCCTATAGATTGACCCCAATCATGTGCCAGTAACAAGTGCCCCTATCGATGCCCCCTAATAATCTGCCGGTAACAAGTCCCCCCATCGATGCCCCCAATCATGTGCAAGTAAAAAGTGCCCCCATAAATTCCACCAAATCATGTGCCAGGAACAGGTGCCTCTATAGATGCCCCTATAAAAAATAAGCACTTATACTTACCTCTTTCAGGCTGGCAGCGATGTGATGCAGGCCTCTTGAGGCCTGTGTCCCACACTGTACAGCTCAGGCGGCGTGATGACATAATTGCGTCTCCTGCACCGGCCTCTGATAGGTGGCAGGCCTAGTGCCTGCCGCCTATCAGAGGAATGGGAAAGGGAGACGCCTCTCCCTCCCCTGCCCCGCCGCAGCACTTCCATCTGTGTGGCTGTCCTGAGGATGGCAATACAGATGACTATGCAGATGAGCGCTTCCACAATGGAAGCGCTCATCTCCCTGTGCCCTGCCACCGCCCCCCATGTCACCAGAGGCCAGTGGGGGTCAAGAGGCAGCTGCCTTGGGCCCCCCAGAAGCAACTGGGCACGGGGCAGCTGCTCCCTTTGCCCCGCGTTAAAGACGGCTCTGTGTATACACTGTGAGTCTGTTAGTTATTTTGCTGCATTGGTAACTATTGTTGCTATCAAATGTCACTTGATTAGTATTGTGTCTGTTATATCTGCAGTTTATTCAATAGTGATAATAGTGGAGGTATTTTATATCATTAAACAGTGTTAGCTTCCAGTTATGGCAACCTCCAACTGTGGCGTCCCACATGGCAGTCACTGCCCTGGTCTGTGTTACCTCCTTCCAGCGGCCTCCTCGGCTCGTGTTACATCCACTCCCCTCAGAGTTCTCCAAGATCCCCAAAGACGTACTTAGCATCCCATGTGACTAAGTAGGTTGGTGCTTGGCGTTCCACGTGTTCCAATGCGCTGTTTCCAGGCTTCTCACACCTACAGTGTATTAGAGGATTGTAGGAGGAGGGTTAAATCGTCCTTAAAGCGCTTCACTTAATGAAAGATGAAGCAATATTTTACAGATATCCATGAATATTAGTAGAGGGTCTTGAAGCTTGCAGGTATATCTTTCAGGACCAGATGCGTTTTGGAGTATTAACTTCCTCCTTCTTCAGTGGCTGCCTGCATTAAGACGCCCTACCCACTTTTATCGCCATCTAGTTCATTATCACACAAAAGTATGGACTGGATTTCTTGCTTTTCTTTCTCTTTATTTTTTATTTTTAGTTGCTCTCAGTTATCAAAAGTGGCCTTGTTTTTTATCTATCCTTTTGTATATATTCCACTTTTCTTCTTCATTAATATCACATTGCATCAGTTCCAAAAACGCAACGCGTTTATAATGCGTTTTTTGGGGTATTGATGCGTTTTTTTGTGGATAGTTGCTTTTTGTCCTAAATAACAGTTACCCATGGTTATTTTTTTGATTTTATATATATATATATATATATATATATAAAAACTCCACGGCACTTTCAAATAAAGTGTGCAGATTTATTCCACCAGATACGACATTTCGATCCTCTCAATGGAACCTTTTTCAAGCAAGGTTCCATTGAGAGGACAGAAACATCGCATCTGGTGGAATAAATCCGCACACTTTATTTGGAAGTGCCGTGGAGTTTCTTTTCTTATTGGATGGTGGTATTGCATCTACAGCCGCTGGCACTCCTTCCTTACTGTTTGGATTGCGGTGCTGCCCAGAGTTATAATATATATATATATATATATATATATATATATGTGTATAAATGTGCATCGGCTATCTATCATACATACAATTCTCTTCTACAATTCTCTTGTAATATACACTGCTCAAAAAAATAAAGGGAACACAAAAATAACACATCCTAGATCTGAATTAATTAAATATTCTTCTGAAATACTTTGTTCTTTACATAGTTGAATGTGCTGACAACAAAATCACACAAAAAAAAAAATGGAAATCAAATTTTTCAACCCATGGAGGTCTGGATTTGGAGTCACACTCAAAATTAAAGTGGAAAAACACACTACAGGCTGATCCAACTTTGATGTAATGTCCTTAAAACAAGTCAAAATGAGGCTCAGTAGTGTGTGTGGCCTCCACGTGCCTGTATGACCTCCCTACAACGCCTGTGCATGCTCCTGATGAGGTGGCGGACGGTCTCCTGAGGGATCTCCTCCCAGACCTGGACTAAAGCATCTGCCAACTCCTGGACAGTCTGTGGTGCAACGTGACGTTGGTGGATAGAGCGAGACATGATGTCCCAGATGTGCTCAATTGGATTCAGGTCTGGGGAACGGGCGGGCCAGTCCATAGCATCAATGCCTTCGTCTTGCAGGAACTGCTGACACACTCCAGCCACATGAGGTCTAGCATTGTCTTGCATTAGGAGGAACCCAGGGCCAACTGCACCAGCATATGGTCTCACAAGGGGTCTGAGGATCTCATCTCGGTACCTAATGGCAGTCAGGCTACCTCTGGCAAGCACATGGAGGGCTGTGCGGCCCTCCAAAGAAATTCCACCCCACACCATTACTGACCCAATGCCAAACCGGTCATGCTGGAGGATGTTGCAGGCAGCAGAATGTTCTCCACGGCGTCGCAAGACTCTGTCACATCTGTCACATGTGCTCAGTGTGAACCTGCTTTCATCTGTGAAGAGCACAGGGCGCCAGTGGCGAATTTGCCAATCTTGGTGTTCTCTAGCAAATGCCAAACGTCCTGCACGGTGTTGGGCTGTAAGCACAACCCCCACCTGTGGACGTCGGGCCCTCATATCACCCTCATGGAGTCTGTTTCTGACCGTTTGAGCAGACACATGCACATTTGTGGCTTGCTGGAGTTCATTTTGCAGGGCTCTAGCAGTGCTCCTCCTGTTCCTCCTTGCACAAAGGCGGAGGTAGCTGTTCTGCTGCTGGGTTGTTGCCCTCCTACGGCCTCCTCCACGTCTCCTGATGTACTGGCCTGTCTCCTGGTAGCGCCTCCATGCTCTGGACACTATGCTGACAGACACAGCAAACCTTCTTGCCACAGCTCACATTGATGTGCCATCCTGGATAAGCTGCACTACCTGAGCCACTTGTGTGGGTTGTAGACTCCGTCTCATGCTACCACTAGAGTGAAAGCACCGCCAGCATTCAAAAGTGACCAAAACATCAGCCAGGAAGCATAGGAACTGAGAAGTGGTCTGTGGTAACCACTTGCAGAACCACTCCTTTATTGGGGTGTCTTGCTAATTGCCTATAATTTCCACCTGTTGTCTATCCCATTTGCACAACAGCATGTGAAATTGATTGTCACTCAGTGTTGATTCCTAAGTGGACAGTTTGATTTCACAGAAGTGTGATTGACTTGGAGTTACATTGTGTTGTTTAAGTGTTCCCTTTATTTTTTTGAGCAGTGTATTTTATTGTTATTATTTGTCATTTTTAGTTTTTATGTGCTGATGTGTATATTCATCTATTTTAATGAGGATGAATAATATTAAAGGGTGATTCAAGCAAACTTATTCTCTGGATGGTTTCAGATGTAGAGTTCCTGTCTTAAACACACTTATATACACTCACCTAAAGAATTATTAGGAACACCATACTAATACGGTGTTGGACCCCCTTTTGCCTTCAGAACTGCCTTAATTCTACGTGGCATTGATTCAACAAGGTGCTGATAGCATTCTTTAGAAATGTTGGCCCATATTGATAGGATAGCATCTTTCAGTTGATGGTGATTTGAGGGATGCACATCCAGGGCACGAAGCTCCCGTTCCACCACATCCCAAAGATGCTCTATTGGGTTGAGATCTGGTGACTGTGGGGGCCATTTTAGCACAGTGAACTCATTGTCATGTTCAAGAAACCAATTTGAAATGATTCGAGCTTTGTGACATGGTGCATTATCCTGCTGGAAGTAGCCATCAGAGGATGGATAAATATTCTCATTCTGTCTACGCCAAATTCGGACTCTATCATTTGAATGTCTCAACAGAAATCGATACTCATCAGACCAGGCAACATTTTTCCAGTCTTCAACAGTCCAATTTTGGTGAGCTCGTGCAAATTGTAGCCTCTTTTTCCTATTTGTAGTGGAGATGAGTGGTACCCGGTGGGGTCTTCTGCTGTTGTAGCCCATCCGCCTCAAGGTGGTGCGTGTTGTGGCTTCACAAATGCTTTGCTGCATACCTTGGTTGTAACGAGTGGTTATTTCAGTCAACGTTGCTCTTCTATCAGCTTGAATCAGTCGGTCCATTCTCCTCTGACCTCTAGCATCCACAAGGCATTTTTGCCCACAGGACTGCCGCATACTGGATGTTTTTCCCTTTTCACACCATTCTTTGTAACCCTAGAAATGGTTGTGCGTGAAAATCCCAGTAACTGAACAGATTGTGAAATACTCAGACCGGCCCGTATGGCACCAACAACCATGCCACGCTCAAAATTGCTTAAATCACCTTTCTTTCCCATTCTGACATTCAGTTTGGAGTTCAGGAGATTGTCTTGAACAGGACCACACCCCTAAATGCATTGAAGCAACTGCCATGTGATTGGTTGACTAGATAATTGCATTAATGAGAAATAGAACAGGTGTTCCTAATAATTCTTTAGGTGAGTGTATATCTAATACATTGACAGGGTGAGTCAAATTGACAAGAGCACCATTTCTATTGCAACAAGGGGGTGAGCCCCTCTAACCTTTTCTGTTCCAGGTCCACATATCAAAAGACATTGAGAACAAACAAAAAATAATATATGTCATACTATTAAGAAAAAATCAATTACATTACCAACTTTAGCGAAAGAACAGAAACAGGGGAACAAGCACAAAAAATACATGTTTGCAGTTTTGAAGCAGTCTTTGTTCACTGCTCAGATCCTGGTTAGAAACACTGTATGTAACAGAACAAAAGTTTATTTTTATTGGAATTGCTAAGAAATATTTTGAACAATAATAAAATATTATTCTGATAAATCCTATAAAATATGTTCTGGCAGAGTTTACAAATGACAACTGTATTAGCATTTGTAGTATTTTAGTTTCAGCAGTCTATATCTGCTGTTACTTATCAGGTTGAGACTCCTAAAAAAAACAGGTCATAGCTACAGAGGTACAGGAGTAGCAATTGAAAAAATTCCCTTGAGCCTGCAGGGAAACAATTCTGAATAAGTGATGCAAGTTAAAGAAGTAGTCTCATTCAGACAACCCCTATATTTTACCACTCAGTAGCCTGCTCTATGAACCAGAGTAGAGATCTTCTATAAAGTTGCTCTTCTTAGTTCACACGAGGTGCATCTTAAATGGCAGCATGAAGTACTATTTTGCCCTGTAGTTGTTGTTGCAGAGGAAATCACTATCCAGTAGCAATTTCTCTTGTTAAACTAAGCTGTTTGCAGACAGTCTTGATTGCTCAACCCATGGCATGTTACATCTACATCCCTGATATAAAAGGGGTAGCCTGTGAAACCTCTATTAAGGGGTTGCTTACAATTTTGATCTTAGTGGACTATCCTCCAGATAGGCCATCATTATCAGATCGCTGGTGGTCTGGAACCTCACACCCTCTTCGATCAGCTCTTTCATTCAAGGCCCAATGCCAGAAGTTGGAACCAGAACTAAAAAAAACAAATCCATTGTGTAGTGGACCAGTAACCATAGTGCTGTTCTCATTGAAGTGGGAGCACTGCAGCAGTTACCAGCTCCATCCAGCTGTATAGTTCTGATGCCAACTTCCACCACTGAAACTACAGCCAAGCTAAAATTGACTCTAAAAACATGATACAGTGTTAGCTCATGAAAAAAGCCATTGGAATCCATTTAAAACGTCGATAAACGTTTTTTTACCATTGTTTACTTAACATGTTAACGATCAATTTTAGTTTGGCTACATCTGTACACAACTCAATCAGTTG
This sequence comes from Bufo bufo, assembly GCF_905171765.1. Taxonomy (NCBI): domain Eukaryota; kingdom Metazoa; phylum Chordata; class Amphibia; order Anura; family Bufonidae; genus Bufo; species Bufo bufo. The sequence continues at coordinate 144,912,252 of NC_053396.1, read as the reverse complement.
GGGTACAGGGTGTTAGACCCCTCATGAACTGGTATTATAGCCTATCCTAAGGATAGGCCGTCAATGTCATAATCTTGGTTAACCCTGTTTAATGCATCTCAATTGAAAGATATTTAAAACTGCTTAAACAATACTGACTATTAATTTCTCTAAATATTCACACATAGATGCCTTTAAATGCACTAAAGATATAAATGTGTTTATAGTTGTGTAAAAAGACCTGATTTTATCATTTATTTGAACACATCATACTCTGTGCAGTATCTGTGCCCTCAGCCTCCATTTTTTTAGTATGTAGAGTAGATTTTGCTTCTCAAATTCTGCTTTAATTAATTGGATTGCTTATGGCCATTTGACATTATTCTTCAAAAAACTGAGCATGATTATGTGTGTTTGCAGGCTATCATAGTTAACCCACTTATGTCTGGATTACATGCTCTGCAAAGGGGAGAAAAATGAATTCTTAAAAGCTTAATGCATTGATTTTTGCCTGATTCAAGTGTTGCTTGCAGCGTATTTACATACAGTATATATATTCTTAGTAAAACACAGATTTTGTTGCATCTATACCTAATACAGTATTTGCTAGTACAGTTCAGAAACTTATTTGGTATGAAGGTGCGCGTAGTTGAAATGGCTAAAAGATGTAAACTGTTTGATAAAGGATAGGAGAGGGCTACATCCCAGTTTCTCACCCTTACATTGCAAACAATAAAATATATGGGAAATCCAGATATGCAGGGGTGTAACTAGAGTACTATAGCGTTATATAGTCTATATTAGAAAATGTGATCTAGATACTTGTTCCTCCCAAAAATTTATAAAATAGCCATAAGGAGGCTATTGTTCGAAGTATAGTAAACTACCCTAAAATTTACACATTTTATCACCATACCATTTCTGAACAAAACCCCATATACCAAGGCCAACATTACTAATAATACCACTGAACAAGGGCCAAAAATTACTGACTTACTGTGACCACATTTTCCGAGCTCTACCAGGCACAAGTGATAAGCAGCATAGGCAATATTCGTTTTCGCGATATTTTGTGAATTTTTGGCCTAATATTCGCCATAAATTCGCAATTTCTAAAATTCATGATCTCCAGTCATTATTTTCTTTTTTTTTATGTTTTAATTTTTTATTGCAGAAAATCAAGATTGTACAGACTTTTCCGATGATATACAAAATAAAGTAAAAGTTACAACATTATCAGGTACATAGCAATAATGTAATATGTAAAGTCATTTTTGATTAAGAGAATATTTATGTAAACTTCAAAGGTAGAATGATGTTCCTATCTGACATTCATAGGCATATTTATACTAATAATCTTAAGGTGCATGTAATAATGCTACTATGAGATTGAGTTTAGACTTGAGAGGGAGAAGCCTTGATGTGGGTGGGGGATAAGTATAGGTAGAACGGATCATTAATAATTCCTGAAAGAGGACCAAGGTGACCAACACTTCTTGAACGCAATTGTACTATTATTTTCCCATGAGGCTAATTCCTCGAATCTATATAATTGGTCAATTTTGGCAATCCATTGAGAAATGGGTGGTGTGTCTGCCAATAACCAGTAACGAGGGATTAAAAGGCGTGCTGCATCCAAAAGGTGATTGAAGAGGGGGGAGATAGTCTCCTTGTGAGTGGGAATGTACGTCCCTAGAAGTGCTAAAGTAGGTAGCATAGGGATGGTTGAATGGCATATCAGGTTACACCATAATTAAATTTTAGGGCAAGACCACCATATGTGGAAAAAAGAGCCTTTATCACTACTGCACCTCCAACACTTGTCTGAGCAGGTAGTGCTGAATCTGCACGTTATGTCTGGGGTTTTGTACCATCTTGTTAATATTTTGTAGGATTTTCCTGGATACGAACACATCTCAACGCTTTGTGAGGTCTTAAAAGAATCCTGGAATTTGTTACTGGGGTAAAAGAGGTTTCAAGGTCTTTCTCCCATAAACCAATAAACGCCGGTTTTGGCATAAGTTTAGAGGAGTTTAAGTTTTTATATATCAAAGAAATCAATTTAGGTTGTGGGTTGGGCATTGATAATAGGTTTTCAAACCATGTAAGCGGGCATATAAGTGAGCTTTTTGCAATGTGTTTAGTGATGGACTGTAGAAATGAAGTAAAAGGGAGAGGGAACTTACATTCCAGGAAGAGCTTAGAAAGAGAAACCGGATTCATTCGTTTCCCACTATCATCAAAGAGAGACAACACTGAGTGGGTAGAGTTTCTTATAGGTGAAGGAAGGCTATTTAATAGAACTTTGGGTGCCAGTCCTAAAATATCTCTGACCTGGATTAAAGGGGAGGGTAATGGAATAGCGTGCGTAGAAGATTGGAACCATTCCAAAGCTTTTAAGGTGGATTTGATTATGGGATTATGGCATTTAACCATGATTTTAGGTATTTCAGTTCCCACTAGAAGTTCTCTGAAAGAGATGCCATATTGTGTTTGTTCAAGGTCAACCCAAGGTTCATCCGTTGATCCCTTAATCAAGCCCACAAGCCTAGCTAACAGAACTGCATTATTATATAGTTCGGTATTGGGCATGCCTATTCCACCAAAGGATTTAGGCCTATTTAGGGTGGAGAACGCTATACGAGCCTTCCTTCCAGCCCAAACAAAGGATCTAATCATTTGGTTAAATGATTTATAAAATGATTTAGGCACCGGGATTGGTAGAACCTGTTGGAGGTAGGTCATTCTTGGGATTATAAGTGAGGTTATTATGTTCTTCCTGCCGAACCAAGACAACAGGAGATTGTTGAGAGAGGTAAGTTGGTCTTTTATTGCGTTTAAAAGTGGAGTATAGTTTTGACGAAACAAAGAGTCAGGGTCAGGGCCTATTTTGATTAACAGATAAGTGATGTGTGGGGTGTCCCAGTTAAAGGGGGAGTTTGACTTGAGTTTTTGTATTAATGATGAGGGAAAGCCAACGTTAAGAACATGGGATTTATTAGTATTAATTTTAAAATTTTAAAAGATACCAAATTGTTCAATTATTCTGTGAATGTGAGAGAAGGCTGAGGTTGGCTTCGTAAACATAATAAGCAAGTCATCAGCAAAGGCTGCAGCCTTATGTTCAAATCTTCCCAAACTGACCCCTTGGATTCCCCCCTCTCTCCTGATAGCCTGTAGTAAAGATTCCATGACCAAAACAAACAGTAGGGGAGAGAGGGGGCAACCCTGCCTAGTCCCATTGTTTATAGCAAAGTGGGAGGATAGGGAGCTATTAATAATTACAGAAGCTGATGCATTTGTATATAATGAAAAAACTGCATTTATAAATCGGGTTGGTATCCCAAATACAGATAGTACTTTGCACATGAAGTCCCAATCCACTCTGTCAAATGCCTTCTCAGCATCCGTGCTGAGAAGGATCAGAGGGCGTTTAGATCTTTTTGCATGGTATATGCAATTTAAGACTCTAGAGGTATTATCCTTTCCTTCCCTGCCCTTCACAAAACCTACCTGATCTTTTTGGATCAAAGTAGGGAGAAGAATAGATAAACGTGTGGCCAATAATTTAGCTAATATTTTCAAATACAAATTTAGCAGGGAAATATGACGGTAATTCGCACAATTAGAACTATCCTTCCCCTCTTTGTGAATCAGGGAGATTTGGGCCTTAGTCATATCTGTAGACATGTTAGTGCCGGTTAGGGAGCTGTTACACACTTCAAGTAGATAGGGGCTTAATAACTTAGAGAATGAGCGATAATAGGAGGCTGGAAGGCCATCAGGGCCTGGGCATTTCCTTCTAGGTAGATGTTTGATAGTGTCTTCCATTTCTTGTAAAGTAAAGGGGGCTTGTAACAGTTGTGCCTGTTGTTTAGAAAGGGTTGGGAGAGACAAGGAATGTAGAAAGGACATCATGGACATTGTGATATTGTGCTCTTGTTTCTGTGTTTTTTAGGTTGTATAGGGAATGATAGAATTCTCTGAATTGGGCCGCAATGTCAGCGGTGGAGAGGGCTATGCCGCCACTAGACTTTTTAATCTGGTGAATGTAATTATGGGCTTTCTTTTGCTTTATATGTTGCATAGTAAATTTAGAGGCTCTATCGCCATGGGCATAGTACTTAAATTGCGCTTGTAGGTAATATTTTGCTGAGGCATTATTTAAGATCTTTTTTAGGGCTTCTCTTTTTGCTGTCAGTTCCGAAAGGTGAGATTCTAACAGAGACTGTTTATGTAGGGATTCAAGTTTTTGAATTGTGGCTAATAGGGAGTCCATAAGGGCTTTTATGGCTTTCTTGGCTCTAGCTCCCATAGAGATAAAATGACCTCTTATAAAGGCTTTATGAGCATTCCATAAAACTTGACATGAAGTAACTGATTTATAGTTTAAGGAAAAATATTCCTTTAAAGCTTTTTGAGTTTGGATTAAGGGGTCGCCTGGAGTGATTAATTGCTCATTTAGACGCCATCTAAAGGGGCGTGGTTCCATATTGGGGGCAGATAATGTCAAAAAGACCGGGGCGTGATCCGATAGATGCATAGTACCAATGTCGGCCAGGCTGCAAAACTGGAGATGTTCTTTTGATATGAATAGGTAGTCCAGTCTGTGGTAAGACCCATGTACAGGAGAGAAAAAAGAGTAATCCTGTTCTTTAGGATTGAGAAGTCTCCAGACATCACAAACAGACCAATTGTGCAGGAATTTCTTGAGATGTCTGAGCACTTTAGTTGCTATTTTTGACATTTTAGAAGTGGAGTAAATATGTGGTTTAAGCGTTAAATTAAGATCTCCTCCCAATATCACCACTCTCTCTCTGTAAGGCTCCAATAATGTTAGGACCTCCATAATCCATGAAGCCTGGCCAACATTGGGGGCATACAAATTGATAAAGGTATATACTTGGTTAGCTATGGATCCCTTAAGTAACATATATCTCCCCTCGTGATCCTGCATGTGAAATATATAGGTGAATGGAAGGTGTTTTCTGATCCCTATACTTACACCTCTGGAGGCTGAGGACCCTGAACCACAATGGTACCAGTCTGCAAATAATGAGTTATTAAGGTTTGGGTATTAATCAAATTTAAAGTGGGTCTCTTGAAGAAAGATGATCGAGCATTTTTCCTTCCTTAAGTAGGAAAAAGTTTGACTACGTTTAGAGGGGGAGTTAAATCCCTTCACATTGAAGGATGCTATGCAAAGGTCAACCATGGTTCAAGGTAACGGGAGGGGTGTTCCAATGAAATGAAAGCAGGAAACTCAATGTATGCGATAGGGGATGAAGGGAGAATAGAAAAAAGCAGCACTCAGCCTCCATAAGCGAAGCACCAGGATGATTCATAGGACTCGGATAGGATCATAGGTCAAGCTTACAAAATAGAGTACCTGACTGAAAAATAAAAACAAAAGAAAAAAGACAATGTAAGAAGCAAGTAACAATATGAACCATACAATAATATGTATATAACATTTTAGCAGAGCTAGACGACTCTGCAGACTCTTGGGGGGAAAGGTGAATTATTCCAGATTATCCCTTCAAAGATCAAATTAACCAGACAATATTACTATTATAAAGCAAGGTGTAAACCCTTATCTAGCAGCTAGAGGGAGCAATGGCGGTATTTTAGGCTTATATATAAGGTGAACAATAGCAAATAATCGCATCAAACACTGATTAAAGCCTTGTTCTCTAACCCAAAGATCGCCATTGAGATCACACCTGCAAGGATGGAACAAAGCATAGCATCTAACCAGGAGAACTTATTCGGGTGAAACTGCCCAATAATAGAAAATAGAAATGGCCACTGATAAAGTGACAGTCGCAAGTTATGCAAATGTATATTTATCGACAAAACATAAGGAGAATAGTAGCAAGTAGTCACATCGTACATCGATTAAAGCCTTGTCTTCTAACCCAAAGTTCGCCATTAAGACCGCACCTGCAGGGATGGAACATAACATAGCAACTAGACAAGAGAACTTATTCGGGTGAAATTGCCACTGACAAGGTGAAAATCGAAAGTCATGCGAATATATACTTATCGACGATAATGGTCTTCACTCGTCAATAAGTGGAAGTCTCCTCGGGGTGGAGGTGTTCAATCTTCTTCCCCTTTGTGGTTTGGGAGTACGAGGAGGTTCCCAAGGTACGAAAGACGGCAGATCGTGAAGGGTAGCTGTGTTCTGGAGCATGTCCCAATTATCAATCGGCAGAGGCTGGATCTGGAGGTGAGCGTATATCTTCTCCAGGTCTTTGGGAGAGGAGATGAAAAGGCGACGGCCTTCATGGGGAAAAGGAAAGGCCAAAGGGGAAAGACCATTGGTATAAAATCTTCTGAGAGCGCAACCAATCCGTAAGCGGGTTCAGAGCTCTGCGCTTTCGAAGAGTAGATTGTGCTAAGTCTTTATATATTGCAATTTCATTACCCTCCCATAACAGAGACGGGTTGTTCCTAGCGCTGGAGAGAACCGCTTCCTTAACCGGAAAGTAGAGAAATTTACAAATAACATCCCGTGGGGGCTCATTCGGTTGTGGTTTGGGCCGTAATGCCCTGTGAGCTCTTTCAATGGTGATTTCGTGAGCTATATCAGGGCCCAGCAATTGTAGGCAGATTTACATTACTGCTTCAGGAACATCGTTGGGGGTAATAGATTCAGGAATACCTCTGAACCGAAGGTTGTTCCTTCTTCCCCTATTCTCCTGATCCTCCAGCGCTGTGTACAGGAGGTTAATGTGCGACTGATATTCAGCCATATTAGAAGACACCTCTTTCTGGTGCGTAGCGATCTTACGTTGATTTTCCTCCAGGGTCTCCACTCTGGATCCAATATGTTGGATATCTCCCCTAATAGCCGCTGCTAGCACAGAGCTGAGGGGTTCAAGAGCTTAAGCAAGCCAGTCTTTAAGGAAACTCCTGGATATCGGTAAGGCATCTGGGCTAAAGGAAATGTCCCTACTTCTTTCAGTGCCTGTAGGAGCTTGTTGTTTGTGGCCGGCAGCCTTTGGAGTGCCGGGCGCCATTTTAGTTTCTCTTGCCATGCATACAGCGGCAGCCTTTTTAATGAATTTATCCATTTCTGCAGGCCTCCAATTGCCGCTTTAGCAGGACCGGAGGGATCTGTGTTCTTTTGTCCTCCGATTTTGACCATTTTCAGTCTGGTTAGCTGATTATAAGAGGCTGTGAGGGATAATCAAGTAACAGAGCGACACTTCACACAGCCATCCACACTCAGCGTAGGCTCCACACCCCAGTCATTATTTTCTTGATTGTGAAAATCGGCAATGTAATATGCACATATTGCATGCACAATACAGGCGTGGCTCACTTTTGCTACATTTTTCAAGCTGCTAGAAGTTTCCTGAGACTGGAGAAAATGGTTGGCAGCAAATTTTGTGGCTGTGAGAAAGAACTCCTGATCACTCTAAGTAATTTTACATTGCAGGACTGTTTTTGATTAAAAACAGACAGCAAATTACTATTTTTTTCAAAGACAAATACACTAATCCCTACCACACCACAGTAGTTCCTATCACACTACCTAACACCCTGCACTGGAACCCATCAGCTACACTATATCACTATCTAACCTACACTGACTATCTCCCACTAACTATCTGTATTATATATATGAGCTAACTATCTAATGTAATTGAATAAGGATCCAGATGACTCAGCAAAGCACAGAGCACAGCAATGTCACTGCTGTCTCTCTCTCAGAACTGCAAAAAAACAGCAGAAAATGGCTGCTGGGGAGTTTCTTATATAGTAAAGAGGTAGGCAACTTTCCTATTGGTTGCTAGGGATGTTGCTAAGCTCAGACAAAGATATTGCAGCCTTTTCATTGGCCAACAAGCAAGAAGCAGTGAGGGGACTGATGAAGAAAAAAAAATCTAGAATATTCACGATTACGAATATATAGCACTATACTCTAGATCTTCTTATATTCTCGACGTGCCAATATTTGCGATAAAAATTTGCGATTAGAATATTCGTAATCAACACTACCAGGCACTCTGAAGACAGTGTGAGAACAGTACGGGTAAATTCAGTGACTTACCAATGATGTCCTCTGAGATTGGATTCATTTACTTCCCTTCTCTATTCTATTCAGCCATGACTCATCTCTGTCCAATGCACAGACATTTTTAGATCATCACCTTTCCAGCACCCACCTCCCCAGCACACACACACACACACACATACATACCTTTTCTCCACCTCTACACAAATTTCCCAACCAAATATGCCACAGAGTACTAGTACCCTACCCTTGTGCCGATACAGCAATACAGTATGTGTTCCCAAAAAAGTACAAGAGTCCAGGCTGGCCACAGAGTAATAGTTAAAGTGCCCCCCTTTGTACCCACACAGCAGTCATTTCCTTCTTTGTGCCCCAAACAGAAGTATTGCCCTTTTTGCCACTACAAGAAAGTAATGTCCCTTTTATGCCCAAACACCGTAGTAATGCCCCCCTTTGTGTCCCTACACAATAAATGTCCAAATTTTTCCCTAAACAGAACCAATGTAATCTTTTGTCCCCACATTAATGCCCAATGTTACAGCAGTGGGTGTGCTAAACCTAAGGGCTAGTGTTGAGTGAGCACCAAAGTGCTCGTCTAGAACACTTTGCGATGCTCGGGTGTTGTATCGAGCACCCGAGCACAATGGAAGTCAATAGGAGAACCCCAGGCACACCCTGATCTAAAGAGGGGAGGGTGTCGAGACTCTAGTTTGGCTTAGGAGTCCCTGCTCTGACTCCATACATAGATATGTCCATATATGAAGTCAGTGCTTGGGGACACCCCAGTGTATTTAAATCTAATTTAGCCTGTATTTCAGATCAGTTTCTGCTGGGATTCAAACTCACGACCTTCTATATTAGAGGCAAAGCACTTAACCACTCAGCTATAATAGCTGCATAACCAGTTACTTTAAAAAAGAAAAAAAAGAAAGAAAGAGACTTCTACTGTACTGTACTTCTACTGAGACCTACACAGTAGAAGTCTCATATTTTTTATTTTTATTTTTATAAGCAACTGGCTATGCAGCTATATAGTGTAGCGGTTAAAGTTTTGGGCTGTGATGCAGAAGCTGTGAGTTCAAATCCTATCACAAGCGTTTTCAGAAATAGAGGCTGAACTTAATTTACACACGCATATATGTTTTTAGCCATCATATATTTACACATATTATTATATATTTAGAATATATGATATATTATAATATATGTAAATATATTATGGCTAAAACATCAGTAGTAGTTTCCCACATATTATGCTTTCATATACAGTACAGACCAAAAGTTTGGACACACCTTCTCATTCAAAGAGTTTTCTTTATTTTCATGACTATGAAAATTGTAGATTCCCACTGAAGGCATCAAAACTATGAATTAACACATGTGGAATTATATACATAACAAACAAGTGTGAAACAACTGAAAATATGTCATATTCTAGGTTCTTCAAAGTAGCCACCTTTTGCTTTGATTACTGCTTTGCACACTCTTGGCATTCTCTTGATGAGCTTCAAGAGGTAGTCCCCTGAAATGGTTTTCACTTCATAGGTGTGCCCTGTCAGGTTTAATAAGTGGGATTTCTTGCCTTATAAATGTGGTTGGGACCATCAGTTGCGTTGAGGAGAAGTCAGGTGGATACACAGCTGATAGTCCTACTGAATAGACTGTTAGAATTTGTATTATGGCAAGAAAAAAGCAGCTAAGTAAAGAAAAACGAGTGGCCATCATTACTTTAAGAAATGAAGGTCAGTCAGTCAGCCAAAAAATTGGGAAAACTTTGAAAGTAAGGGCTATTTGACCATGAAGGAGAGTGATGGGGTGCTGCGCCAGATGACCTGGCCTCCACAGTCACCGGACCTGAACCCAATCGAGATGGTTTGGGGTGAGCTGGACCGCAGAGTGAAGGCAAAAGGGCCAACAAGTGCTAAGCATCTCTGGGAACTCCTTCAAGACTGTTGGAAGACCATTTCAGGGGACTACCTCTTAAAGCTCATCAAGAGAATGCCAAGAGTGTGCAAAGCAGTAATCAAAGCAAAAGGTGGCTACTTTGAAGAACCTAGAATATGACATATTTTCAGTTGTTTCACACTTGTTTGTTATGTATATAATTCCACATGTGTTAATTCATCGTTTTGATGCCTTCATAGTCATGAAAATAAAGAAAACTCTTTGAATGAGAAGGTGTGTCCAAACTTTTGGTCTGTACTGTATATCATATGATTATATTATATATATATATATATATATATATATATATATATATATATATATACATATATATATTATTTTTTATTTATTTTTTATGTTTTTTGTAATTACACATTTATTTTGTGCCATACATGTTTTACAATTGCTAAAAAAATATAAAATATATAAATCTAATTTAACTTCTATTTCTGAAAAAGTTTGTGACAGGATTTGATCTCACAGCTTCTGCATAATAGTTCTGAACTTTAACCACTACACTATTTAGCTACATAGCCAAGCACTAAAAAAATAAAATATGAGACTTCTACTGTATAGGTCTCAGTAGAAGTACAGTACAGTAGAAGTCTCATATTTTATTTACATTTTATTTTTCAAAGTAACTGGCTATGCAGCTATTATAGCTGAGTGGTTAAGTTCCTTGCCTCTAATACAGAAGGTTGTGAGTTCGAATCCAGCAGAAACTTTTCTGAAATACAGGCTAAATTTGATTTAAATACACTGGGGTGTCCCCAAGCACTGACTCCATATATGGACATAGCTATGTATTGAGTCAGAGCAGGGAATCCTAAGCTGCAGACTTACACTGAGGGATTCGCTCACTGTACAGCAATTTTATGCATATAAATAGAGGATGAATTAGATTTAAATACACTGAAATAAGCATCGCGCTCGAGCACACGTGGTGTTCAGCCAAAATCCGCGATGTGCTGAGTATAGCAATGCTCGAGACGAACTAGTGTTCGGCCGAGCATGCTTGCTCAACACTACTAAGGGCGTTACCATGGCAGTTTGCTAGTATTCACCCTTTATCTCCCATACAATATATCTGGACTTTGCTGCAGGGAACAGCCTAGGCCACTTTTCTTGGAGCCCTAAACAGCTGAACCACATGAGTCAGAGACACTGGTAGGGGGCACTGAGGGGTTAGGTGAAATTTTTGTCCGGTACAGACTAAGATCAGGGCAGGTGGGGTACATGCAATACAGTAAAATGCCTAAAGTCAGGGCAGGCAGTAAAGAATCAGTATTCAGTACAGTTAAGAGCTGAATCACAAAACCGTGATCAGTCCAGGAAACACAGTCTTTGTGTCGACTGTGGCTCCCCTGACCAAAATTGACAGTTTCATAGTCATTTATAGTCAGTCTCTATCTGATCACAGGTCTATTGAATTACACTGCAATAGTCCTATGATCAGATACAGACTGACTGTATCATAAATTACTATGTGTTCTGCTTCGCGTTATTGAACTGTTGTATAACACTAGTCAGACAGCTTAACAATAATTCAGAAGTCAAGAAACGTGAGACATCAGATCTGTATGTATTCTCTTTTCTGAATAACTTTGTAAAACTACAATATAAACATAAACAAAACATATGTGTCAGTACATTACATATAATACAGCAGCCTCACTCCATCAGTGAGAGTACTCACAGACAATTCCATCATTAGTCCAGGAATAGATCAAGAGCTCCTCTGCATGCAGCCTGCCACATCCAAGAGCAGTGATGAAATGGAGGAAATACAGTTCCAGGTTAAAGGTTACTGCCTCTGACTCAGAGAACAATACACTTCCTGTAAAGTTCTGGCGAAGTAGAAACTAACTCTGACCACTAGATGGCAGCAACGTCAAACATAACATTTCAATATAATCTTTACAGCACATTACATCCATTTATTATGCACAAAATGAGCAGAACACTCCCTGTCTGGCATAATTATTATGTCACTACCTAAATAACTACTGCTATGCAGGAAAAACATATAAACAGGAAATGGAATCCTAGCTAATCGGAAACTAAAACTATAATGTCAGTTATAGGTCTAAGATAGATTTTGGAAGTCCCATTCTTTGCAATCTTGACCTCCACCTTGCTAACCTTGCCATCCCTGCTTGGTAGAGCATTGACAATAAGTCCTACAGGCCACTCGTTCCTGCTCTCTTGGCTGTCTTTTAACAGAACAACATCACCCACTTTTACATTTGGGCGATCCTCAGTCCATTTCCTACGGTGTTGCAGATTTGACAGATACTCCCTCTTCCATCTTTTCCAAAATGTGTCTGCCAAGCATTGTACTTGCTTCCATTGTTTCGCATGAACTTGTGTTGTACTTATGGTTCCGGATGGAGCAGTCAAAGAGTTCACTTTTTGAGTCAACAACATTGCTGGGGTAAGGACCATAGGTGTATCTGGGTCTGAGGACACAGGAACTATAGGCCTGGCATTCATAATAGCTGTAACCTCTGCCATAAAGGTGCTTAAAGTTTCATGGGTCAAGTGAGCAGTTTTGGTTTGTAGCAACATAGCGTCCAAGATTCGCCTGGCAATACCTACAAGTCTCTCCCAGACACCACCCATGTGTGAGGAGTGTGGAGGATTAAAGACCCATATACATCCTCTGTCTTGGAGAAAGTCTTGCAATTGTGATTCGCTGGCACAAATGTTAAGTTCCTTGCAGGCTCCTACAAAGTTTGTTCCTCTGTCAGAACGGAGCAGTTTTGCTGGGCCACGAATTGAGAAGAATCTCCTTAAGGCATTAATAAAGCTTGATGTTGACATGGTTTCAAGTAGCTCTATGTGAACAGCTCGGGTGGACAAACAAGTGAAAAGGACTGCCCATCGTTTACTGTCTGCGCTGCCTCCTCTAGTGCGGCGAGTTAAAACAGACCACCGACCAAATACATCTAAGCCCACATTGGTGAAAGGTGGTTGAGCAATTACTCTGTCCTCTGGTAGCTCTGCCATCTTTTGACTTTGTAACCTTCCTCGCAGCTTGCGACAGATGACACATTTGTGTATGACAGCTGATACCAAGCGTTTGCCACCAAGAATCCAGAAACCTGCGGATCTAATTGCACCCTCTGTGATGTGTTGCCCTTGGTGAACTACTTGTTCATGATAGTACCTAACAAGCAGTGTCGCAATGTGGTGATCATAAGGTATAATGACAGGCTGTTTCTCTTCCTCTGTAAGTTCTGCAAGAGACAAACGTTCACCTACTCTCAACAACCCATTTTTGTCTAAAAAGGGGCTAAGCTTCCTAAGACGGCTTAGTTTTAGGAATGTCTTTTGTTTTTTGATGCAGTCAATTTCCTTCTGGAAATGTTTGTTTTGAACAGAAGAGATTATAACAGACTTTGCCTGAGTTAGGGCTCTTTCACACCTGCGTTATTGTCTTCCGGCATAGAGTTCCGTCGTCGGGGCTCTATGCCGGAAGAATCCTGATCAGGATTATCCTAATGCATTCTGAATGGAGAGTAATCCGTTCAGGATGCATCAGGATGTCTTCAGTTCCGGTACGGAACGTTTGTTGGCCGGAGAAAATACCGCAGCATGCTGCGCTTTTTGCTCCGGCCAAAAATCCGGAACACTTGCCGCAAGGCCGGATCCGGAATTAATGCCCATTGGAAGGCATTGATCCGGATCCGGCCTTAAGCTAAACGTCGTTTCGGCGCATTGCCGGAGCCGACATTTAGCTTTTTCAGAGTGGTTACCATGGCTGCCGGGACGCTAAAGTCCTGGCAGCCATGGTAAGTGTAGTGGGGAGCGGGGGAGCAGTATACTTACCGTCCGTGCGGCTCCCCGGGCGCTCCAGAGTGACGTCAGGGGGCCCCAAGCGCATGGATCACGTGATCCATGTGATCACGTCATCCATGCGCATGGGGCGCTCTGACGTCATTCTGGAGCGCCCCGGGAGCCGCACGGACTGTAAGTATACCGCTCCCCCGCTCCCCGCTCCTACTATGGCAACCAGGACTTTAATAGCGTCCTGGGTGCCATAGTAACACTGAAAGCATTTGGAAGACGGTTCCGTCTTCAAATGCTTTCAGTACACTTGCGTTTTTTCCGGATCCGGCAGGCACCTCCGGCAACGGAAGTGCATGCCGGATCCCAACAACGCAAGTGTGAAAGAGGCCTAAGTTCTTCTAGATTGACCTGTTCATGGAAACTTTCCCACCTTCTGACCTGATTGCTGCTGGTTCCCCTCTGGAAGGTTCTAGCGACATGGATGAGTCTGGCTAGGGTCTTAACTAATATCTTCCAGCAAGAAAATCTATCAAAGCAATGTGAGTGAAGTGTGGCTTCAGAAGCTCTGGTGCTGAAGCTTGTAATTTCAAATCTGATTTCAGGGTCAGCTTCAGGCTCTATGAGTGGAAAAACATTAGCAGTGTCTATCTGCTCACAGTGTGGTTGGTACAGAAAGGATGGGCCTGAGAACCATATAGAGTTCTGAAGGCATGCTGCTTGAGTAGGCCTAGTAGCATAATCTGCAGGGTTTTGATCCTCTGTAGAGAGGGCCTGTTTATCATCATCTTTAGTTTTCTGAAATACTGTTATCCCTAGATTGTCCGTCTCAATGTTGTAATTGACTTCTTCTTTACCATATAATGTAGAAGAGTCACAGTGTTGTGTTGACCTGCCAAAGCTTTCCTTGACAATGAAGTTTTTGTGACAGGGACTGAGAAGGGACGTACGTCCATTTGTTAACACAGACGTCTTCAAAGTGCTAACGTTGTCAGGCTGGTGCACTGTCCCCTGGCAAACCTCTCCTACAATGACCCACCCCAGGTCCAGTCTCTGTGCATAGGGGGCATTATAAGGTCCATTGATTTGCTGGCGTACCTTGTGTACCTGAAGGATATCTCTTCCAAGAAGTAGAAGGATAGAAACATCTGGCTCAACGACTGGGATAAGGTGAGCAATTGAGCGGAGGTGAAGGTGGTGATGAGCCACTTCTGGAGAGGGAATTTCAGTTTTGTCGTCAGGTATCATGCCACACTCTATTAGAGTAGGAAGTGGGAACTGCACTTTCTTGTTGAAGGATTCAATGGTAAAGTCAGTAGCTCTTCTCCCTGTGGTTTCAATTGTCCCTGCACATGTCCTTAGAGTGTATGGAA
Organism: Bufo bufo; assembly: GCF_905171765.1. NCBI lineage: Eukaryota > Metazoa > Chordata > Amphibia > Anura > Bufonidae > Bufo > Bufo bufo. Next base: position 144,897,141 of record NC_053396.1, on the reverse strand, counting down.
CTGCACTTGCCTTAAGGTTAAAGATATCAAAGAAATCTGACTTTGCAAGGGATCTGTTGCTCTGTTCATCTAGCACTGCATACATTTTCACTGCCCTTTCTCTCTTGCCAGTGGGATACACAGTCACTAAACAGATTTTAGAGCATGATCGTGCACTCTTGCCTTGTCCACATACTTCTGTGCAATTAGACATTACAGAGGAGAGTGGGGTCTCTTGTGGCTCCCTGCCCTGATCTTTCCTGGGTTCTACAGTCTCTAGTGGGGCAGGAGCAGGGCCAGGGTGTAAAGCTGCAATATGTCTCTCACTGCCACATTCTGTACATTCTACTGGTATTTTGCAGTCTTTGGCAATGTGATAAGTAGATCCGCAGCACTTGAAACAGATGCCGTTTTGTTTAAGGAAGGACATCCGCTCTGCAATGGGTTTGCTTCTAAAGCCTTTGCATTTCTTTAGTGGATGTGGTTTTTTGTGTATTGGACAATGTCTGTCAGGGTTTTCTATGGTGTGTACCTTGTGTGTGCTTTGGTAGTCAGTGACTTCTGAAGGTACAGCTGTTTTGTGTGTGGATACATAGGTCCTACCGTGAGGTCTGTGAGGTCTCTCAGGTCTGTGTGATTGATTGCCGCTGCTGGTGAAGGCGAAACTGGGATCACTTCGGATTTTCGCTTGCTGTCGGACAAACCTAGAAAACACAGAGAAAGGGGGAAAGGCAACTCCATAATCTTCTTTGAATTTACCTCCTACAGACATCCACTTGTCTTGCAGATTTGAGGGTAGTTTCTCTACTATGGGATTAGTGCCTCTAGCTGTATCTAGATACGAGAGTCCTTGCAAGTAGCCATCCTCTTTGGCATATTCTATCTCTAGTAGAAGATCACTTAGTTCTTGTAGCCGCACGTTGTCTCTGTAGCCCACCTTGGGAAAGACTTCAAGTTTGTTCAACAGTGCTCCTTCTATTACCTCTGGGGATCCATACGTTTCTTCTAGTCTTTTCCAGGTCATATTGAGTCCTGCTCCAGGGTTGAACAGGTTTGCTCTTCTCATCCTCTTAGCATGCTCTGCTGACTCAGTACCAAGCCATTTTATCATTAAATTAAGCATTTCTGCTGGTGATAAGTTCAGACCTTCAGTGGCATTCAGAAAGGAAGATTTCCATGCCCAATAGTTTTCAGGACAGTCATCAAATTGGAGAAAGCCTGAGCTAACCATTTCTTTGCGGATGAGATATTTGGTGACATCCACTGCACATTGTTGTTTGCGCATGTAATCTATAGGTTGAGGTGATGGGAACACTTGTTTTTTGTTCTTAGGGGTTTCTGGTGCTTCCTTCTTGGTTTGCTGGCAGCCGCTGACCTCATGAGGTTGATTGGGCCTGCTCAGGGGGTATGTTAATCTCGGCCTGAATTCCTTTGCTTCAGGTTTAAGAGACTGTTCCTTTGTATGCGCATCAGTAAGGCTCTGGACGTACTCACTTGTACGATCTGCAGAGAATAGAGGTTTTTCTGGAACCTCTGAGTCTTTATATGATTTTTCACTTCCTGACCGACTTGTTCCCATGTAGGCAGCGGCCTCTGCTTCAGCAGCTGCAACTGCAGTCTGTCGCTGCAGGATGAGCAATTTTGATTCTAAAACCGCTTCTTCTTGTGCTATGGCAGCTTCCCTAGCTGCTCTCTCTTGTGCTATGGCAGCTTCCCTAGCTGCTTCCTTAGCTGCTTCCTTAACTCTTTCTTGTGCTATGGCAGCTTTCTTTGCTGCTAACTCCTGCATCATCATGGCTTCTTTTTCTGCGTACTGTAGCTGGACACGGGCAGCTTCTGCCTTGGCACGAGCTCTAACTGCTGAGGAACTTGCTGAGGACATCTTGCTAGACCGTGAAGTTCTGGACACATGTGACTTTGCATCGTCTTGCTGGGCACTGGGAATGTTCTCCCTGCCTTGCTGTGTCGGCGGTAGCGTGGCATCAGCCTGGTACTTTGTTCCTGATCTTAGACTCATGCTGCAGTAATGGCGTCTCAGTTTATTCCAGACCGCCACGTGGGTTGTCTTTTTACTGGCTATTCCAGACCGCCAAGTGGATTGTCTTTTTACTGTTCTGCTTCGCGTTATTGAACTGTTGTATAACACTAGTCAGACAGCTTAACAATAATTCAGAAGTCAAGAAACGTGAGACATCAGATCTGTATGTATTCTCTTTTCTGAATAACTTTGTAAAATTACAATATAAACATAAACAAAACATATGTGTCAGTACATTACATATAATACAGCAGCCTCACTCCATCAGTGAGAGTACTCACAGACAATTCCATCATTAGTCCAGGAATAGATCAAGAGCTCCTCTGCATGCAGCCTGCCACATCCAAGAGCAGTGATGAAATGGAGGAAATACAGTTCCAGGTTAAAGGTTACTGCCTCTGACTCAGAGAACAATACACTTCCTGTAAAGTTCTGGCGAAGTAGAAACTAACTCTGACCACTAGATGGCAGCAACGTCAAACATAACATTTCAATATAATCTTTACAGCACATTACATCCATTTATTATGCACAAAATGAGCAGAACACTATGAAACAGTCAGTTTGAGTCAGGGGAGCCATAGTCAGCTGGGGAGATGCAGCTGACATACAAACCACGTTTCCCAAGCAGATCACAGTCAAGTCAATCATCCCTATCAAGCACAGGTCAGGTCAGACAGCAAAGGGTCAAATACTGTTAAACTGGCAGTAGTTGGTACACAGGTGGACAACAAGAAACAGCACACCTAGCAGAACCCTAGAGAGCTAAGACACTTATTGCTCAAGAACCCTCCCACTGGGAAAGGTTCCTTAAAGGGGTTCTCCGGGTTCAGAGCTGAATCCGGAGAACTTCCGCCCGGCAGTGAGTTCGGTGACGTCACCGGCTCTGATGGGCGGGCTTTAGCGCTGCCCTAGCCATTTTACTAAAGCCCGCCCATCAGTGCCGGTGACGTCACCGGGCTTCCTGGCAGCCCCATGGAGAGCCCCGGTACGTCACCTGAACTCCTAAAAATGCCTTTGCCCTGCGCGATTTAGCGCAGGGCAAAGGAGAGCATCGGAGCATGAACTGCTCCGATGCTCAAGTCAGGGGGGCTGCCAGGGTGAAAATGGAGGTATGTCCGGGTTCAGCTCTGAACCCGGACAACCCCTTTAAGTGTCCACTAGTAGCTATGGTGAAGATGGTTGAAGATTTAGGCACACGTGCACTGGCCTTTTAAAAGCCAGAGGGAGCCCTTGCAAACAGGCTTCGAACATTGACAGAGCAGACCCAACAACTGGTCCTACCCGGACAATGGCAGCGGAAGCTTGGTCCGGCCTGCTGGGTAGATAGAGCTTTGCCCTAACACAGAAGTAGTATACGTTTTGTATCCTACAGCAGTAATGCCACTCTTTATGCTCCCACAGTAGTAGCATCCCCCTTTGCGCTTCCACAACAATAATATAATCTTCTGTAGAGATGTATACCCCTGTGTCCCTTTTGCTCCAATCAAAATAATATTTTAAAAATTAATAAACACCTCTCCCTATTCCCCGTGAGATAAGTTAGATAATCTTCATGGAGGAGACATCACACAGTGAGACAATGATGTCATCTGTGTGCTCAGTCCTGAACTCTAGTATGCCTGAGAAAGTGGTGGGGCAGGAGATCAGTGGCTCCCTGATCCACTTTACTTTTGTCACGAGGGTGTCTAGAGCCACGTCTGACTCCGTTATACCCGGGGTCAGGAAGTCGCAGCGGGTGTCTGAGCGCTCTATGTATAAAGATAGTGCTGTTTCTTAATGGTAGCTTTCTGGGTTTGCCTTGCAACCCTTTTTGGCTCACTCAGGGATCCGTAGCTTCTTCTCCTCAGCTGTTTCTTGTCCAGCACTCCCAACCTCCTTATATTCCCCTCTCCCACTTCTCTGGTTGCCAGATATAGAGCTTCCTGCCTGGACTTCTATACTGACCCACTGGAGCTGAGTAGCTGTGATCCCTGGTCGTTGTTCCAGAGCGTTACCCTCCGGATCCCTGTTGGGCTTTTGTTGTCTGCTGTGGTCGCCCACCTGGGATTATATGTTTTGTCTGTATTGTCTGTCCTCTCCTTGGTGTTTTCCTTTAGTGTCAGTGATGCGGACTAGTGATCCCACCGCCCTGTTCACTACGTAGGGCTCATCTTAGGGAAAGCCAGGGTTTAGGCACGTGATCGGCGTACGGGTGAGGAACCCGTCTAGGGACGTCAGGGCAGTCAGGTGCCGGCCTCAAGGTGAGTCAGGGGTCACCACCTTTCCCTCTCCCTTGGACACGGCCTTCCCATTTCCCTCCCTTTGCGTGACGCCGGTCATGACATTATATCTGGCCCTTATTTTGTGTAGGTAAAAAAGAAAAAAACTTTTTTCTTTTTCTGCCTATTTAGAATCCAGTATGGATCCAATTGCTGCTTTGACAAAGCAACTTCAAGGCCTGTCTTTGGAGGTGGCAGGATTGAAGGCGTCGGTCCTCCAGCAACAGCAGCAATTGCAACAGACCGCAAGCCCAGCGGTTGCTACGGGTAACCAGGTTGTTGCGGAACCCAAGGTTGTTCTTCCTGACAGATTTTCTGGGGGAAGGGACAAATTTGTGACGTTCCGTGAGGCCTGTAAGTTATATTTTAAGCTGCGCCCTTACTCCTCTGGTAATGAAGAACAGCGGGTGGGGATTGTTATTTCCCTGCTTCAGGGGGACCCGCAATCCTGGGCGTTCTCTTTCCCAGGCTCTCCGGTCAGTGCATGAATTTTTTGGGGCTTTGGGTCTCATATATGATGACCCTGACCTAGTCGCTCTGGCTGAATCAAAATTACAGAGACTCCTACAGGGAGAGCGGCCAGCAGAGGAGTATTGCTCAGAGTTCCGTAGGTGGGCTACGGATACCCAGTGGAACGACCCGGCTCTCAGGAGTCAGTTCTACTCTGGGTTATCCGAAAGGATTAAGGATGCACTTGCGCTGTATGAGACTCCCTTTTCCCTTGATGCTGTTATGTCCCTTTCTATCAGAATAGATAGACGTCTGAGGGACAGATTGAAAAATCCTGAGCAATTGGTAACCCCTCCCAAGCAGCAATTAGTCTGTACGGACTTAGACGAGCCTATGCAGCTAGGAGGAACTACTCGTCAGGTCCGTCCTCCTGAGGCTCGCCGTAGGCGTGGGGTTTGTTTTTTCTGTGGGGGGAGCGGTCATTTCATTAATGTCTGTCCTTCCTTTCTCAAAAACAAGAGACCGTCGGAAAACTACTAACCCCAGGCTGTGTGGAGGATGTCAGCCGGGGGGTTTACGTTTCCTCCATACGAACATCTCAACTTGTGTTGCCAGCGGTTGTTGTTTTTGGTGTTAAGACGGAGACTATTCCTTTCTTTCTAGACAGTGGAGCAGGAGTAAATTTGATAGATGCCCATTTTGTCCACACTATGGGTTTGTCTCTCTGTACGCTACAGAGACCTATTCCCATATTCACTATTGATTCTGCTCCTCTGTTTCAGAGAAACCTCACTCACATTGTCCATAACTTACACCTTCGGGTAGGGGACCACCATAACGAGTGGCTTTCATGTTATGTTCTGGAGGGGCTTCCCACTCCTGTGGTATTGGGTCTTCCCTGGTTGGTAGCGCACAATCCAGTGGTGGATTGGCAGGCCAGGGAGATATTGGAGTGGAGTGAGCATTGAAGAGAAAATTGCTTATATAGCAATTGCTTAGTCGCCTCCATAGCTACTCTACCTAAATTTGTTTTGGACTTTGAGGACGTTTTTTCTGAAAAGTGTTGCCAGAAGTTACCACCTCACCGTCCTTATGATTGCCCGGTTAATCTGATTTCCGGTGCAAAATTACCCAAGACCAGGTTATATAATCTTTCGGGTCCGGAGAGACAAGCCATGAAAGATTATATCTCCGAGAGCTTGGCTAAGGGACACATCAGACCCTCTTCTTCACCCGTGGCTGCAGGGTTTTTCTTTGTTAAAAAGAAAGATGGCGGCCTGCGTCCTTGCCTAGATTTCCGCGAACTAAACCGGATAACCATCCGATACCCTTACCCTCTTCCTCTCATTCCTGACCTGTTTAATCAGATTGCGGGTGCTAGGTGGTTCTCCAAACTTGATCTTAGGGGGGCCTACAATCTGATTCGTATCAAGGAAGGGGATGAGTGGAAGACAGCTTTTAACACCCCTGAGGGGCATTATGAAAATCTAGTCATGATGCCTTTCGGTCTGACCAATGCTCCTGCTGTCTTCCAACATTTCGTTAATGACATTTTTAGTCATCTTATCTGCAGGTTTGTGGTGATATACCTAGATGATATTTTAATTTATTCGTCTGATCTGAAAACACATGAGGTGCATGTCAGACAGGTACTGCAGGTCCTACGGACAAATAAATTATATGCGAAAATTGAAAAGTGTGTCTTCGCCGTTCAGGAAATACAGTTCCTAGGTTATTTATTATCTGCTTCAGGTTTCCGTATGGATCCTAGGAAGGTCCAGGCAATTTTAGATTGGGTTTAACTTTTTTATTACCTATCGTCCTGGGGCAAAAAATACCAAGGCAGATGCATTATCTCGTTGTTTCCCTGGAGGGGGTAATGTGAGTGGTCCGGTACCCATTCTACAAAGAGGAGTGGTTGTCTCTGCGATACACTCTGTTCTGGAGGGGAAGGTGTTAGAGGCCCAGGGGGACGCCCCGGTCTCTTGCCCCTCAGAGAAATTGTTTGTACCGTTAAACCTGCATCTCGAATTACTAAAGGAACATCATAATTCGGCACTTGCTGGGCACCCGGGTAGTAAAGCAACCTTGGAACTATTGTCTCGTCGTTTTTGGTGGCCAAGGTTGCGTCAGGATGTAATGGATTTTGTGTCTACTTGTTCTACTTGTGCGCGCGCGAAAGTCTCTCTCTCATACACGTCCTGCAGGGTCTTTATTGCCACTTGTCATTCCCAATAGGCCATGGACACATCTGTCAATTACTGACTTACCTTTGTCTGTGGGTAAAACAGTTATCTTGGTAGTAGTAGACAGGTTTAGCAAGATGGTACACTTCATTGCGTTACCCGCACTACCTAATGCTAAGACTCTTGCTCAGGTATTCATCAGTGAAATCGTGAAGCTTCACGGGGTCCCTTCCGATGTTGTTTTGGATCGGGGAACCCAGTTTATCTCTACGTTTTGGAAAGCTTTTTGTTCCCGTTTGGGGGTACACTTGTCCTTTTCCTCAGCTTTCCATCCTCAGTCGAATGGACAGACTGAGCGTACCAACCAAAACCTTGAGACATATCTAAGATGTTTTGTGTCTGAAAACCAAGAGGTGTGGTCATCATATTTACCATTAGCCGAGTTTGCCATAAATAATCGCCGTCAGGAATCCACTGGCAAGTCACCATTTCTTGGTGCATATGGTTTTTATCCCCAATTCTGTACTTTTAAAGAGGGGGGGTCTTCTTGGGTTCCCGAAGAGGAACGGTTTTCGTCATCTCTTTCATCTGTATGGCAGAAAGTGCAAGCTAATTTGAAAAATATGGGAGGTAAATATAAATGCAAGGCTGATAAGAAACGGTCGCTAGGTCCGGACCTAGGTGTGAATGACTATGTGTGGTTATCTACTAGGAATATTAAATTAAAGGTTCCCTCTTGGAAACTGGGTCCTAGGTTCATTGGTCCTTACAAAATAGTAGCCATCATTAACCCCGTGGCTTTTCGCCTGGAGCTACCTCAGACTTTTAAAATTCATAACGTCTTCCATAAGTCGTTACTCAAAAAGTATGTTCCACCTCTAGAACCATCACCGCTGCCACCCCCTCCTGTTATTGTGGATGGTAATCTAGAGTTTCAAATATCCAAAATTGTTGATTCTCGTCGGGTCCGCCGCTCTCTTCAATATCTGGTGCATTGGAGGGGTTACGGTCCAGAGGAAAGAATGTGGGTTCCAGCGTCTGAGGTAAACGCCGACAGGTTAGTTCGGGCTTTTCATGCCTCTCATTCTGAGAGACCTAGTCCTGAGTGTCCGGAGGCCCCTCGTGGAAAGGGGGGTACTGTCACGAGGGTGTCAAGAGCCACGTCTGACTCCGTTATACCCGGGGATCAGGAAGTCGCAGCGGGTGGCTGCGCGCTCTATGTATAAAGATAGTGCTGTTTCTTAATGGTAGCTTTCTGGGTTTGCCTTGCAACCCTTTTTGGCTCACTCAGGGATCCGTAGCTTCTTCTCCTCAGCTGTTTCTTGTCCAGCACTCCCAATCTCCTTATATTCCCCTCTCCCACTTCTCTGGTTGCCAGATATAGAGCTTCCTGCCTGGACTTCTATACTGACCCACTGGAGCTGAGTAGCTGTGATCCCTGGTCGTTGTTCCAGAGCATTACCCTCCGGATCCCTGTTGGGCTTTTGTTGTCTGCTGTGGTCGCCCACCTGGGATTATATGTTTTGTCTGTATTGTCGGTCCTCTCCCTGGTGTTTCCCTCTTAGTGTCAGTGGTGCGGACTAGTGATCCCACCGCCCTGTTCACTACGTAGGGCTCATCTTAGGGAAAGCCAGGGTTTAGGCACGTGATCAGCGTACGGGTGAGGAACCCGTCTAGGGATGTCAGGGCAGTCAGGTGCCAGCCTCAAAATGAGTCAGGGGTCACCACCTTTCCCTCTCCCTTGGACAGGGCCTTCCCATTTCCCTCCCTTTGCGTGACGCCGGTCATGACAACTTTGCAACTGGATCCATGTCTGGATGATTCAGATTCAATTAAAGGTTGCAACGGCCATGAAAGGGCTCCCTTTCATTTTGTGTTCAGTCACAGTCACGTCCCCTGTGGACTTAAATCAGAGTAAATTTTCCCCAGCATATGGGGTTGTGTAAAATTCCACTGATACATAAAAGTGTTCAGGGTGAAATATGAAATAGAGAAATGAGGCAGGGAGCTTATTGTCTGATAGTACCGTATATAATAAGGGAATGTTGTTATGAAACTCTCAAGCTTGAATGATGTGAAGCTCCTTGATCCCAATGCAACATCTGTAACAGGACCTCTTATCTACCATGTGCCATTTGGTATACTCGCTTCTAATGTAGCAATGGTCACTACTCACTAGTCATTAGTTATAACTCATATCTCTGCATCACCTACAGCTACATCCATGACTGTATATATATATTATTTTTTTCATATCTACAAACCTCACCAAGCTTCCTAATAAATTAGGATCCTTCTACCATGCCAATTGATTCCTCAGATTTATATCTTATATGTTAGGGCTGAAAATAGCTTCAGTGTTAAAAAGAGCTGTTACTACAGAGGCGGGAAACCAAAGAATCATCTGGTTCCTGAAAGTCTAATTAAGGCAAACATAAGTGAATATAATGTGCTGCTTGTTTGATTGAAGAGTACAGTTAAAAGGACACTGAAACAACTATATTACATTCTGGTACAAGTAGTCAGATAACATACCATTCCCAGTTTAATATATACTATTAGTCTAAAGACTAAAATAAAAGAGATAATATAGAAGATCAGATTCACTGGTGAGATGACAATGGCTAAAAATTAGGGTATGGCCACACAATCAGGTTTCTGCATTCAGTTTTAGAATCCAAGATCAGGAGTAGATCATAAACAGAAAGTGTAAAGAACAGATACAACTTCTCTTTTTTTTTTATTCACTCCTTGTTTTGGCTTCCAAAACTGCTTCAGGAAACCTGACTGTGTGGCCACACTCTTATGTGTGCAACTCTCCTTGAAAACCTGGTGCCAATACACTTTATATAATGGTTAGCCACCAGATGAAGAAACTCCTCCTGCCCCAATACACATGCACTTGGACATTAGCTTGGACAAGTGTGTAAAATTAAGAGGGTAGGTTATCTTCTGTGGAAACAAAGAATCAGGGCCCTTTGTTCCCTTAGATATGTGCCTAAGGTGCAGCCCAGTGGTGGGTAGCGATGCCAGCAGAGAGAGAGTTTTTTACATTTTACATTTTTTTCTGCCCTCTCTCCTCTTTCAGCAGGATAACCTGGACACCAGGGTGGTGGTGGAGTGTAGCTGTGACCCTCTACTGTGGCGGAGTGACTATGAATAAGAAATTGCTCTGCATTAGTTACACTGCAGGAGCTAAAGGATCTGTGATGACATCACTGTCATGTGATCAGTGCAGGAGGAGGCAGAGCTTAGCAGTGGAGAAGAGGAGTCGTGGGAAAGGACCTATGATGATGTCATGTGACATTAGGAGAAGAAAAAGAAGGGATGAATCCAATGTAAAAGCCAAAGAAATGCTGAGAGTTGAAGTTCTCTCCTTGCATACCCCCCTCTGGCCTAAAGGGAGTGATATTATTTATTTGGGATTGTATGTTAGAAGATCTGAAGGCAGGGGAGGGATGTTATTTATATGGGACTGTATATTGGAGGGGGCTGGAGGCAGTGATGTTATTTACATGGGACTGAATATTGGAAGCGGCTGCAAGAGGGAGTGGTGTTTTTCACTTGGGACTGTATTTGGGAAGATGAAAAGACGGAAGGGATGTTAATTACGGTACATGGACCTTTATACTTGTAGGTGGTTGGGGAGGGAATAATGTTATTTACTTCGGACTGTGCGCTGAAGGGGGCTGAAGGGAGGGGAGTGATGTTGTTTACATGGGGCTGTATGCTGGATGGAGGGGAACTATGTTATTTATGTGGGCCTTTATGTTGGAGAAACTGGGACATTATAATGGCATTATAATTTCTAGGGGCACTACAGGGTGTATTATAAATATAGAAGGCACTGCAGGGGGTATTATATGTACTAGAGGCCCTGCAGGGGGGCATTAAAAATAATGGGTGCACTACAGGATGGGGGGCATGAGTAGAGAGCATTATAAATACTGAGGGCACTGTAGAGGGCATTATAAATCATGGGTGTACTGTAGGGTACATTATAAATTATGTGCAGAGAGCACTGCAGTGTCTTGCAGTGAGGTATTATAAATAAGGGGGCATGAAAAAGGATTTAGAACATTAGTTGATATAAACTCAACTGTAGCAACCACTGTCAGGCAGCTGCAGCCAGGGCTAATAAGATCATTGGTTTCATAAAAAGGGACATACACACACACATATAAATATATATATATATATATATATATATATATATATATACAGTACAGACCAAAAGTTTGGACACACCGTCTCATTCAAAGAGTTTTTTTTATTTTCATGACTATGAAGGCATTAAAACTATGAAGTAACACATGTGGAATTATATACATAACAAACAAGTATGAAACAACTGAAAATATGTCATATTCTAGGTTCTTCAAAGTAGCCACCTTTTGCTTTGATTACTGCTTTGCATACTCTCGGCATTCTCTTGATGAGCTTCAAGAGGTAGTCACCTGAAATGGTCTTTCAACAGTCTTGAAGGAGTTCCCAAAGATGCTTAGCACTTGTTGGCCCTTTTGCCTTGACTCTGCGGTCCATCTCACCCCAAACCATCTCGATTGGGTTCAGGTCCGGTGACTGTAGAGGCCAGGTCATCTGGCGCAGCACCCCATCACTCTCCTTCATGGTCAAATAGCCCTTACTTTCAAAGTTTTCCCAATTTTTCAGCTGACTGACTGACCTTCATTTCTTAAAGTAATGATGGCCACTCGTTTTTCTTTACTTAGCTGCTTTTTTCTTGCCATAATACAAATTCAAACAGTCTATTCAGTAGGACTATCAGCTGTGTATCCACCTGACTTCTCCTCAACGCAGCTGATCCCAACCCCATTTATAAGGCAAGAAATACCACTTATTAAACCTGAGAGGGCACACCTGTGAAGTGAAAACCATTTCAGGGGACTACCTCTTGAAGCTCATCAAGAAAATGCCAAGAGTGTGCAAAGCAGTAATCAAAGCAAAAGGTGGCTACTTTGAAGAACCTAGAATATTACATATTTTCAGTTGTTTCACACTTGTTTGTTATGTATATAATTCCACATGTGTTAATTCATAGTTTTGGTGCCTTCAGTGTGAATCTACAATTTGCATAGTCAAGAAAATAAAGAAAACTCTTCGAATGAGAAGGTGTGTCCAAACTTTTGGTCTGTACTGTATATATATAAATATACATACACACTGCTCAAAAAAATAAAGGGAACACTTAAACAACACAATGTAACTCCAAGTCAATCACACTTCTGTGAAATCAAACTGTCCACTTAGGAAGCAACACTGAGTGACAATCAATTTCACATGCTGTTGTGCAAATGGGATAGACAACAGGTGGAAATTATAGGCAATTAGCAAGACACCCCCAATAAAGGAGTGGTTCTGCAGGTGGTGACCACAGATCCCTTGTCAGTTCCTATGCTTCCTGGCTGATGTTTTGGTCACTTTTGAATGCTGGCGGTGCTTTCACTCTAGTGGTAGCATGAGACGGAGTCTACAACCCACACAAGTGGCTCAGGTAGTGCAGCTTATCCAGGATGGCACATCAATGCGAGCTGTGGCAAGAAGGTTTGCTTTGTCTGTCAGCGTAGTGTCCAGAGCATGGAGGCGCTACCAGGAGACAGGCCAGTGCATCAGGAGACGTGGAGGAGGCCGTAGGAGGGCAACAACCCAGCAGCAGGACCGCTACCTCCGCCTTTGTGCAAGGAGGAACAGGAGGAGCACTGCCAGAGCCCTGCAAAATGACCTCCAGCAGGCCACAAATGTGCATGTGTCTGCTCAAACGGTCAGAAACAGACTCCATGAGGGTGATATGAGGGCCCGACGTCCACAGATGGGGGTTGTGCTTACAGCCCAACACCGTGCAGGACGTTTGGCATTTGCCAGAGAACACCAATATTGGCAAATTCGCCACTGGCGCCCTGTGCTCTTCACAGATGAAAGCAGGTTCACACTGAGCACATGTGACAGACGTGACAGAGTCTTGAGACGCCGTGGAGAAAGTTCTGCTGCCTGCAACATCCTCCAGCATGACCGGTTTGGCATTGGGTCAGTAATGGTGTGGGGTGGCATTTCTTTGGAGGGCCGCACAGTCCTCCATGTGCTTGCCAGAGGTAGCCTGACTGCCATTAGGTACCGAGATGAGATCCTCAGACCCCTTGTGAGACCATATGCTGGTGCGGTTGGCCCTGGGTTCCTCCTAATGCAAGACAATGCTAGACCTCATGTGGCTGGAGTGTGTCAGCAGTTCCTGCAAGACGAAGGCATTGATGCTATTGACTGGCCCGCCCATTCCCCAGACCTGAATCCAATTGAGCACATCTGGGACATCATGTCTCGCTCTATCCACCAATGTCACGTTGCACCACAGACTGTCCAGGAGTTGGCAGATGCTTTAGTCCAGGTCTGGGAGGAGATCCCTCAGGAGACCGTCCGCCACCTCATCAGGAGCATGCACAGGCATTGTAGGGAGGTCATACAGGCACGTGGAGGCCACACACACTACTGAGCCTCATTTTGACTTGTTTTAAGGACATTACATCAAAGTTGGATCAGCCTGTAGTGTGTTTTTCCACTTTAATTTTGAGTGTGACTCCAAATCCAGACCTCCATGGGTTGAAAAATTTGATTTTCATTTTTAAATTTTTGTGTGATTTTGTTGTCAGCACATTCAACTATGTAAAGAACAAAGTATTTCAGAAGAATATTTAATTAATTCAGATCTAGGATGTGTTATTTCTGTGTTCCCTTTATTTTTTTGAGCAGTGTATATATATAACAATAACATAGCTCTACCATTTACAAATCACTAGTCAGACTGCATATTGAATATTGTGTGTAGTTTTTGGGACCAATACAGAACAAAAACAGCACATCTTGAAAAAGTTCAAAGGTGTGAATTAAAGAAACAAATAGAATGTGTGAACTACAGTATCAAAAAGATTTTCAAAATTAGGGTTAGGCCTCATAAACTCATATTTCGGTGCCGTGTCTGATCCACACTTTTTGAGAATAGCATGCAAACCAATTTATTTCTATTTGGCCAATAAAAATGCGGACAGCATACAGATATTACACAAATTATAGAACATGTCATATTCTTGTCCATGGGGATGAAAGAACGTGCAGGATGCACATGGACGGTATCAGTATTTTGCGGATCCATGGTCAACGACTGTGTGCATGAAGCCTTATTTAGTTCAGAAAAAATATAGACGAGTTAGATCTAATAACTTTGTATGAATATACTGTATAAGTGGTCAATACAGAGATCTTCCTTATGATCTATTTATACCCAGGACTGTATTAGTAGCAAGACAACATCCTCTACGTATACAGAATAGAAGTGTTCTATGCCAATATATTCCAATTACTTAAATGGGTTTTAAATGATTATCAAAATATGGATTGTAAGATCAATTTTGATTCATTTTGCTGAGAAAACTTTTTGTTTTTGTTTTAACCAAGCACATGCTTCATTACCCATGATCATTTAATGCTTTTTTCTTTGCTGCATTTAAATCTGTGTAGAATGGTTCTTTACAGTACTTGATTGTCATATTCTTAGATGCGTCTCCGCCATTGCAGCTCTAACTTTTCTAGACTTCTATCTGCAAATCTCTTAACCTGGATCAAATGGTGTAGTTGAAAAAGGGAGAATATGGGAAGATATCTTACATTACCAATCGGGCTGTTAATTCTGTTAATCTCTTATTTTTACTTCTCTCATAGCTAATATACAATACGACATACAGGATTGTCCTTCTTTACCTTTCCTCTTAGTTCAACATTGTCCGAGTTGAGTGGGGAAAATTACCTACTTTGAACAACCCTTCCACCCAAAAACATAATTTTTCATCACTCTTTTAGGAGATGTATATGTCCAGACACCCAATGACTGTGACATGAATTGCAGCCTTTTAAGGGTTTTATTAGTATTTTGTGACACTGTATTGGATTTGTATAATGAGAAATTGGAATGCTCAATGAGATTGAAGGAATGGTTAGGGAGGACACGTCTTAAAGGGCTTCTGTCACCCCACTAAAGTCTTTTTTTTTTTTTTTTTGGCTACTTATAATCCCTATACTGCGATATATCAATACATAATGTTATTAATTATTTTGGTTCAATAGTTAATTCAAAAAACAGACTTTTATCATATGCAAATTACCTGTCTACCAGCAAGTAGGGCGGCATCCTCCTTTCATAAAGACGCCCCCTCCTCATGTTGATTGACAGGGCCAGCGAACGCGCTCGTTCTCTGGCTGGCCCTGTCTGCATTCAAAATCTGGCGCCTGCACTGTACCTGCCTTCAGTCGGCGCCGGCGCACTGATGGGAGGACGCTCGCTCGGCCGCTCCATCCTCAATGCGCCTGCGCCGGGTGTAGATGTGACGTCATCGGCGCAGGCGCATTGAGGATGGAGTGGCCGAACGAGCGTCCTCCCCTCAGTGCGCCTGCGCCGACTGAAGACAGGTACGGCGCAGGCGCCAGATTTTGAATGCAGACAGGGCCAGCCAGAGAACGAGCGCGTTCGCTGGCCCTGTCAATCAACATGAGGAGGGGGCGTCATTATGAAAGGAGGATGCGGCTGCTACCAGCAAGTAGCCGCCCTACTTGCTGGTAGACAGGTAATTTGCATATGATAAAAGTCCATTTTTTTAATTAACTACTGAACCAAAATGATTAATAACATTATGTATTGATATATCGCAGTATAAGGATTATAAGTAGCCCAAAAAAAAAAAAAAAACATTAGTGGGGTGACAGAAGCCCTTTAAATTTACAACCTTTTTTCATATTGATGACCTATCCTTAGAAGAGGTGCCTGAAGTTGGGCTACTGGTCATCTGATATTGATCTATCCTGAGGATAGGTTTTCAATATAAAAAACAGACAACCACTTTAATGCACAATGTTGTTCATATCTAGAATACCCCATTTATAGAAATCTATGTGACCCCTACTGTGATAATTCCAGTTTCTTATAGAAACAGAAATAGGTTTTTCTCACAAATCAAAATGGAATGTGTGAAAATTGTAGCATGCTATTACACACCATATATCATATTATGGAGAAATTAAGCATTGCTGACATATAGTCTCTCTTTTGTACATTAGACCATATTCTTGGGAGGATTATAATACAAAACTGTAAAATGCAGATTTTTTAAAAAAAAAATTTCACCCACACATTTAAGGCAACCCACATGCTTCAGTTATGTGATCAGTTATTTCTATCAGTTAGGCCTCTTTCACACGACCGTATGGCTTTTTCAGTGTTTTGCGGGCCGTTTTTTCCGGATTCGTTGTTCGTTTTTTGTTTCTGTTGTGTTTCCATTTCGGTTCCGTTTTTCCGTTCCGTTTTTCCGTATGGCATATACAGTAATTTTGGGGGCATACAGTAAAAATTGGGCTGGGCATAACATTTTCAGTAGATGGTTCCGCAAAAAAATGGAACGGATACGGAAGACATACGGATGCATTTCCATATGTGTTCCTTTTTTTTGCGGACCCAATGACTTGAATGGAGCCATGGAACATGATTTGTGGACAAGAATAGGACAAAACAAAATGTAGCGGATCAGAAATGCGGACATACGGAAACGGAATGCTCACGGAGTACATGAATGGTTCTGTATATGGACCGTTTACGGAACGCAATAAACGGCCCGTATACGGAACGCAAAAAACGTTCGTGTGAACGAGCCCTTATTGTGAGCCAAAACCAGGTGTGGGTCAAAAACACAGAACAGGTGCAGATCAAATCCTTACGCCTGATCTCTGTGAAGGCTTCACTATCGGTTTTGGCTCACAATAAGGGTCCATTCACACGTCCGTGGTGTGTTGCGGACCCGCAAATTGCGGATCTGCAACACACCCGGCCGGCCCCCTCTATAGAAATGCCTATTCTTGTCCGCGGCTGCGGACAAGAATAGGACATGTTCTATCTTTTGCGGACCTGCGAACCGGAGGTTCGGGGCCGAAACCCGGAAGTTCGGGGCCGCGCTCCGCAAATGTCCTTCATGTCCGGGCTCATAGAGAATGAATGGGTCCACACTCATTCCGCAAAATTGTGTGAATCGACCCTAAATGATCAAAATAACTGACCAAATAACTGAAGTGTGAACGTAGCCTAAGGCTGGTTTCACACGGGCGTTGCGGAAAAAGATGTGCGTTGCAGGAACATGCACAATTTTTCCACGCGAGTGCAAAACATTGCGTTTTGCACGCGCGTGAGAAAAATCTGCATGTTTGGTACCCAGACCCGAACCCGGACTTCTTCACAGAAGTTCGGGTTTGGGTTAGGTGTTGTGTAGATTGTATTATTTTCCCTTATAACATGGTTATAAGGGAAAATAATAGCATTCTTAATACAGAATGCATAGTACAATAGGGCTGGAGGGGTTAAAAAAAATATATATATAATTTAACTCACCTTAATCCATTTGTTCGCGCAGCCGGCATCTCTTCTGTCTTCATCTGTGAGGAAAAGGACATGTGGTGAAGTCACTGTGCTCATCACATGATCCATCACCATTATTTTCCCTTATAACCATGTTATAAAGGAAAATAATAAAGATCGGGTCCCCATCCCATTCGTTTCCTAGCAACCGTGCGTGAAAATCGCACCGCATCCGCACTTACTTGCGGATACTTGCGATTTTCACGCAGCCCCATTCATTTCTATGGGGCCTGCATTGCGTGAAAAACGCACAATATAGAACATGCTGCGATTTTCACGCAACGCACAAGTGATGCGTGAAAATCACCGCTCATGTGCACAGCCCCATAGAATCGAATGGGTCTGGATTTAGTGCGGGTGCAATGCGTTCACCTCACGCATTGCACCCGCGCGGAAATCCCGCCCGTGTGAAAGAGGCCTAAGACAATTAAAGCAATACTTTGTAGCCTTACCATGACCTGAATAACGGAGAACAGGAAGAAATGATCAGCTACATCAAGAAAAAAAAATCGATATTTCAGCTTGTAGGCAGAAGTTTACTGCAGATATATTAGGTTGGTGGTTTGTGACAAATGAAAACAGAAACCACAGGAACACTTTATAACGTCGGAATATACAATGAAAGAAAGAAAAAAAAGACAAACATTTTCAAGGACGTCAAACTTAATCATTTTATACAGGTTTAACATTCTAATGGTCACCTTCAGAAAGAACAAAACAGGAAATATGGAAGTTGCAGATTGATTCTTCTGTTCTTACTGTATATAAGTTAGGAACGAAGCAAGGCTTTTTGAAGCAGATGAATCTCCTAATCAAGTTATTTTATCTATGCTATTCCTGAATGACTTATTCTGAAAAGCTATAATAAAAGTCAGCACGGTAATAAATGCCATCTTAGAACAATATTACATAACGGCAAGTCTATAAATAACCATCTCTGAGATTTATACATCTTACATTTCTCAGCTAAGCAGCACATGAATTTTAAGCATCTAAAACCAGTGTCTGCACTTGGAGTCAGTGATATATAAAGATTGCACTAGAAACACACCAACAATCAGAATAGAATAAATAATTGGGTCTACGTGTACTTAAACTCCAGACATAATACAGTGTCTGGTGTAAAAAACTAAAAATAAAAACCTGGCCATAAACAATGACTGTCTACGGTGCCTTTGTATCCCTTTGTGAAGAACATAAATATGGCAAGTATTCTGAGAAATAAAATTCAAGATTTTAGGACTCTTAGCAGTAAAAAGGAAAATGAAAAATTGAATGTAAAATCTACTCCACTGTAAAGGGGAAACTGTACTGAATATAACAATATAACTTTGAGGGGCTTTAAATTCTCCAAAATTACTAAATAAATAAACAAACTAACAATGAACCAAAAATAAAATAAATGTATGGGTTATGAAAGAACTGCAGTCATCGTAGATGACACCAGGATATGCCATACATTGTGGGATAATGTAATTTTTAGTTTTGAAAATATGTTTACATGATATTTACAAATGGAGCACAATTTAGATACATTTAGATTTAAAATATGTTACAGTAAGTTTTTGGAGTGCTAAGAGACTGTCACATACATTCCCGAGACAGGTGGCAGGAGATCGGTGAGACTGGCAACACGTGGTTTGATCTGACATGTTTTCCATTTGGATCAAATGACGTCTGTTTCTAGTGCTTGCCACACTTTCTTTCCCCAGGTGTGGCTATTAGGGTCATTTAACCTTCTTTATTTATAGTTGCTTCTCCCACAATGCTGTGTGGTTTATCTGTTTGGATCTTTTGGATAGATTGTGGTTGGATCTTGGCTGAGTTCCTGGTGCTTCCATTGCTCCTTTGAAGTTAAGTCTTTCCTTTCAATTTTGTATTTTGTTTGGGTTCTGTGTGTTGAATTTCCCTATTGTTTGTATTAGGCCTGAAAGAGACTCCTGTTCAGTCTTACTTTTGGAGGAACAGGTAGTCCCGTCCCTGCCATTAGTACCAGGGTCCTATAGGGCTTGATAGGATTCTAGGTATTCCTGCGTATGAACTCACCTACCTTTGGGGTCTGTTCATATTGGTAGTCAGTCAGGATTTTTGGTTAGGGTTTTCACTAGGAGGTATCCATTTTCCTTCCCTAGTTCTCAGGCCTGAATCCCTGTCCCCCACTTCCCTCCTAAGCTCGGTGTGGTGTTTCCCTCCCACACTGAAGCGTGATAGAGACATATTCTGGTGTACTATACAATAGCAATTTAAATTACTTTAAAGGGGTTGGGTTAAGTTTTGAAGTTTTTACCTATCAGGACGGATATCTCCACAGGATAGGGGATAAATAACTGATTGTCTCGAAGCAGGGGGTGTTACCCCTACTAGGGGACCGCGGGCACGGCGCAGGACACGGGTTCCCCTTCAGCTCGGTAGAACATGAGTCACGCATCCCCGGGAGCATAGCGTTCCTGCATTATCCGGCTGTCAGGTGTGAGCCTTGCTGGGGGAGGTTCCCAGTACACACCTTCCATCTTCCTCGCCTCCCATTGGTTCCCGGGGAGGGAGGCCTCCTGGTTGCCTTCAGAGGGTGGTCCTACCTTCCCTGGCTATAAAGACCTGGCCTGAGCTCTGGTTCATTGCTGAGTTATTCCACCTTATGGTGAACACCTAGCCTCCCTGCAGATCCTCCTATTTGCCTGTTGTTCCTTTGTATCCTGTTACTGACCCTTGGACTGTCTTCCGCCTTTGAACCTTCGCTGCCTGCCTCGACCCGGATTGGACATTGACTAGCCCTCTTGGATTATCCCTAAACTTGTAACGCGTTTCTGGGCTGTCAGCTGCTTACTGCCAGTGGGTTCCTCATCCTACTACTGGCTCCCTGGGACGTTTGACAGAATAACTCAGCCTTATACCATGCAACCCGCAGAAGCAGTGGATCCCATGACGGCCCTGACCCAGCAACTTAACCTCATGATGCAGGCCTTCCAAGAGATACAGGCCAGTCATGAGCACCTGCTGCAGAGGGTTGCCACACAGGAGCAACGCATCGCAGAGTGCACCGCGCTACCACCCTCGCCTCCCCCTACGCCGGCGTGCACCCTGGAAGTGGTCTCTAGCGAGCCGTCAGCCTCCCTGAGCGGTTTTCAGGCGATCGGAGGAAGTACCACTCCTTCATCATCTCCTGCGAGCTGTTGTTTTCCCTGAAGCCTCGTACATATGCCACGGACTTCGTCAAGGTACGCACGGTAATCTCCTTGCTCTCAGGGCCTCCCCAGACCTGGTCACACCAACTCCTACAAGCCGATGACCAAGTGCTGGCATCTTGGGAGTCCTTGGCCGCAGCTATGCAAATGCTTTATGATGACCCCCTGCGTTCTTCAACCGCCAGGGGTACCTTGCGCACCCTCTGCCAGGGAAGACGTCCAGTGGAGGATTACATCATGGAGTTCCGTGAGGTAGCCCCGGATACGGGCTTGAACGAGGTGGCCTTGATTGTCCGAGCAGCTCAAGAATGAGCTCGCCCGCATCGGGGTGTCGGGCTCCTTGGGGGGCCTGATGGACTCAGTAACCCACCTGGATCGCCGCTTCCGGGAGAGACGACAGGAGCGACAACAGACCCCGCCTCTACCGGAGCGCCGGTCGGAGTCCTTCCGGCTTCCTGTTCCTGTGGCGGCAGACGGTAACGAGGAGGAGCCGATGTTCGGGGTCCCCTGTCCACAGTGGAGAGAACCAGGAGACAAACCCTGCATCTGTGTTTATACTGCGCAATTTCCTGAAGGACTGTCCCATCAAACCTCCAACAGGTAGGCCGGAGACACCCACGGTATGCATTAACCTACCTATGTATAACAACTCGTCTCATCTCACCATCCCTGTTTCCCTGCAGCTGGGCAACAACAATATTGATTCAGCTGTTTTATGGACAAGGATCTGGCTTCCCAACTAGGCATCCCGTTGCGCCCTAAGAATAACCCATCCCAGCTGCATCTGGTGGATGGCAGCACCCTAAAGATGGGACCTATCGCCATGGAATCCCATCCCTTGATCCTCCGCATCAGCATTTACCATTCCGAGAAGATCGTGTGGGACATCGTGCCTTCCCCCTTGTTTCCAGTCATTCTAGGCATCCCCTGGCTTAGGAGACACAATCCCACGATCAACTGGACCTCTGGTTCCATCACCTTCACGCCCCCCTCCGGTACTCCTGTTCACGCTTCTCCGGCTCCAAGCCCTCCTACGGTTCTGGGCACCGTTGAACACAGACTACCCAAAAAAAAGACATATAGAAAAGAAGATGGCTTCGGCAGCATTCCGCAATATCAAAACGATCCTTTATTCGTACCTCCAGACACAATTGGCAACGTTTCGACTGTACACCAGTCTTTGTCAAGCCTAATGACATACATTCTGGTAGGCATATATATACCCCCCACATAAAAGACACACCCCGTTACATCATCAGTACAAATCACTGCACAATAGTATACACATGTTGATATTACAACTCACAGTTAATGATATGTCCACCCCGCTCGTGTTGTTCACCTCGGCGTTCCAATATCTGTAATGCGCAGCCGCATCTCAATGTATTTGCATATCGGAAGTGTCATACGTTGCCATGACTCCCGGCGGCGCACGTGTCTCCAGCCAATGTGCTGCAGGACGCACTCACTGACGTCACAGCTTGTGCGTCCACCCCATGACCCACACTCAAGTGCGCACAACAGTGCGTCAATAGCGTTAGTCACGTGGGGTACGTAGCCAATGAAGACCCGGCGCGAACATCGGCGCCATGGCAACGATGACGCCACGGTCACCACTACTTATTACATGTGTGATCTGTATCTAAAGTGGCCGGGTCTATATATTACAGAACCTCCGCTCACAGCGATAATCACATGACTATAGAGGGAAATTAATCCTGACCCCACATATACACGCACATAACAGCTAATGGAAAAATGCATAACTTCATAAGTGTGGTGCACAATAATCACACATAACCATCATCTGGATGGTGTATCCCATATATACATCACATATGGACCATCAACATGGTCCTTTGACATATAGACTAAAGACTGTTGCACCAGGGATGTGCCACATATATATTTAAAAACATGATGTCACTATACTGAGAGGACAAAACAGTGACAATCATCAATCGATGGATGCGACATTAAACTCTAAATTCAGGCCAAAAGGTTGGAGGGACCTGAGGGTATGGATCCATTTAAGTTCCTTCTTCCTCAGAATTCCCTTCCTGTCCCCACCCCTTCTCAAGTATCCTACACTGTCAATAACTCGAAATCTCAATTGATTAATGGAATGTTTACAGTCAATGAAGTGTTTTGCAACCGGTTTGTCAAGTGCACCTGTTCTAATTGTGCTTTTGTGTTTGTTAATTCTTTCCCTCAATTCCATCGTGGTCTCCCCCACATAGATCAAACTGCATGGGCACTGTATCATGTACACCACATCCGTGGATTTACATGTAAAATGACCTTTGATCTTAAACCGTTTACCACTGTAGGGATGTGTAAAACCATCACCTTTCATGATGCCACCGCAGTTGCAACATGAAAGGCAAGGGAAATTACCATTCCTCAGTGGTGCTAGCCTTTTCTGTCTTTCGATGTCCTTCCCCCCTATATCCGCCTTCACCAATCTATCGCGTAGGTTAGGGCCCCGTTTGTATGCCATCATTGGGGGAACTGAAAATTCAGTGACTGTAGGCAATCCTTTCTGTAGGATCCGCCATTCCTGTCGTAGGATGTTGGCTATATTGCCGCTATCACCCCCATAGATGGATACAAATGGAATGCGGGGGGTCTCCTGTTTTTGGGATTTCCTTACCAGAGTGGCACTACGTTCCATGGATGTAATCCTATGCTTAGTACGGTTGATCAATTTGATGGGATATCCTCTCCTGCTGAACTTATTACACATCTCATCTACCCTAATACCAAAGAGGGTGTCATCCGATACGATACGGCGTACCCTAAGTAGCTGACTCCACGGGAGGGAGCTCACCATGTTCTGAGGGTGACTACTGTCATACATTAACAAGGTATTCCTGTCTGTAGGTTTTTGGAAGAGATCAGTACAGATCCTTCCATTGTGCACCTGAATTCGGACGTCAAGGAACTGCAGCTCACGGGCAGAATGCATCACGGTGAACTGCAGGTCCCGGACCCCAGAATTCAGGTGCGCATGAAACTCATCCAGTTCAGGCACGGTGCCAGTCCAAATCAAGAAAATGTCGTCGATGTAGCGCCACCAGCACAGGACTCTCTCAAAAAATATGGAGCGATACACCAGCCGATCCTCGACCTCCGCCATGAAGATGTTTGCGTAGGTGGGGGCCACATTGGACCCCATCGCCACACCCCGCTTTTGCTGGTAGAAGGTGTCACCGAAGAGAAAGAACACATCAAGAGAGATAAGTGGCATAGGGACTTAGAGGATTACCAATCTGGTAAAATATATAACTGGCAGGCATCTCAACCACAAAGGTTTAATAGGCGTAGACGCGGCAAACGCTTTGATCAAGGTAAATTCGGCTTTAGTACTGGTGAATCCGATTCTGCTGATGAATCAGGTGCGTCCAATTTTTTAGGCCCAAGCAGGAAAAGAGGGGAGGGCGATACAGAAGGGGTGGTAGGAAACACCACCGATCCAACAAGGACCCTTCCCCCAATACCAACAGAGGCCTGCACCCACATTCAGGGGAGAGTAACGAGACGCGGACAGCGGAAATGATGAATCTGGTAGTGAACATCTCCTCTTTTCAGCTTGATAAAGCACAAATTAGTGTACTAAGCCGTGGCTTGACATTCTGCCCTACAACCTCACGGGACTGGTTCGAATTTGAGCTCGATTTACAAAAGTTTTTTAGACGCTTGAGATTAAAAGCTTTCTTTTCAGCTAGAAATACTGATGTATCTGCCAGTCAGTCTGATGTATCCACTGTTGTATCCACTGATACTTTGATGTGTAGGAATTTCGAATTACGCAATAAAAGTCATTTTATTCCACCACAAAACAACCATGTGGTGGAAACATATATCAGTTTCGTCAGAAAACGTATCGATCAATTGAGGGTGGAGGGTACCCACCAGTTCAGACACAACCTATCTCATGATGAGAGACGGGCTGTTCTTGAGCTGGAACATAACAAACAATTGACGATTAAACCAGCTGACAAGGGGGGTGCCGTGGTCGTGATGGACACATGTAAATATACTGATGAGATCACAAGGCAGGTAAGGGATGACAATGTCTATGAGATGTTGAGTAAGGATCCAAGGTGGGACATAGCAGGTGTCATAGGGGTGCTATTGGATGAGGCTCTCAGCCAGGGAATCATTGATGATGAATTAAACAGCTTTTTGCGTGTAAGCCATCCAATCACCCCTGTGATATATGTCTTACCAAAGATCCACAAGAGCCTTGTGGATCCCCCTGGCCGACCCATAGTGTCGGGCAGGGGCTCCATCTTCAATCCTGTATCCATCTTTCTGGACAAGGTATTGCGGATCCACGCGACCACGGCCCCCTCCTATGTCAGGGATACTGGCCATTTCTTGACTAAACTGAATTCACTTGACTTGCCGGCGGAATTTTTACTTGTGAGTTTTGATGTTGTATCCCTGTATACATCCATTGATCACTCCTATGGTTTAAATGTCGTCGATGTGGCCCTGGCCGGCACGGGGCTCTCTCTTGGGGCGCGCCGGCTGATCCTCGCCCTCTTGGAGGTTGTCCTGAGGAGGAATTACTTTCTCTTCGGTGACACCTTCTACCAGCAAAAGCGGGGTGTGGCGATGGGGTCCAATGTGGCCCCCACCTACGCAAACATCTTCATGGCGGAGGTCGAGGATCGGCTGGTGTATCGCTCCATATTTTTTGAGAGAGTCCTGTGCTGGTGGCGCTACATCGACGACATTTTCTTGATTTGGACTGGCACCGTGCCTGAACTGGATGAGTTTCATGCGCACCTGAATTCTGGGGTCCGGGACCTGCAGTTCACCGTGATGCATTCTGCCCGTGAGCTGCAGTTCCTTGACGTCCGAATTCAGGTGCACAATGGAAGGATCTGTACTGATCTCTTCCAAAAACCTACAGACAGGAATACCTTGTTAATGTATGACAGTAGTCACCCTCAGAACATGGTGAGCTCCCTCCCGTGGAGTCAGCTACTTAGGGTACGCCGTATCGTATCGGATGACACCCTCTTTGGTATTAGGGTAGATGAGATGTGTAATAAGTTCAGCAGGAGAGGATATCCCATCAAATTGATCAACCGTACTAAGCATAGGATTACATCCATGGAACGTAGTGCCACTCTGGTAAGGAAATCCCAAAAACAGGAGACCCCCCGCATTCCATTTGTATCCATCTATGGGGGTGATAGCGGCAATATAGCCAACATCCTACGACAGGAATGGCGGATCCTACAGAAAGGATTGCCTACAGTCACTGAATTTTCAGTTCCCCCAATGATGGCATACAAACGGGGCCCTAACCTACGCGATAGATTGGTGAAGGCGGATATAGGGGGGAAGGACATCGAAAGACAGAAAAGGCTAGCACCACTGAGGAATGGTAATTTCCCTTGCCTTTCATGTTGCAACTGCGGTGGCATCATGAAAGGTGATGGTTTTACACATCCCTACAGTGGTAAACGGTTTAAGATCAAAGGTCATTTTACATGTAAATCCACGGATGTGGTGTACATGATACAGTGCCCATGCAGTTTGATCTATGTGGGGGAGACCACGATGGAATTGAGGGAAAGAATTAACAAACACAAAAGCACAATTAGAACAGGTGCACTTGACAAACCGGTTGCAAAACACTTCATTGACTGTAAACATTCCATTAATCAATTGAGATTTCGAGTTATTGACAGTGTAGGATACTTGAGAAGGGGTGGGGACAGGAAGGGAATTCTGAGGAAGAAGGAACTTAAATGGATCCATACCCTCAGGTCCCTCCAACCTTTTGGCCTGAATTTAGAGTTTAATGTCGCATCCATCGATTGATGATTGTCACTGTTTTGTCCTCTCAGTATAGTGACATCATGTTTTTAAATATATATGTGGCACATCCCTGGTGCAACAGTCTTTAGTCTATATGTCAAAGGACCATGTTGATGGTCCATATGTGATGTATATATGGGATACACCATCCAGATGATGGTTATGTGTGATTATTGTGCACCACACTTATGAAGTTATGCATTTTTCCATTAGCTGTTATGTGCGTGTATATGTGGGGTCAGGATTAATTTCCCTCTATAGTCATGTGATTATCGCTGTGAGCGGAGGTTCTGTAATATATAGACCCGGCCACTTTAGATACAGATCACACATGTAATAAGTAGTGGTGACCGTGGCGTCATCGTTGCCATGGCGCCGATGTTCGCGCCGGGTCTTCATTGGCTACGTACCCCACGTGACTAACGCTATTGACGCACTGTTGTGCGCACTTGAGTGTGGGTCATGGGGTGGACGCACAAGCTGTGACGTCAGTGAGTGCGTCCTGCAGCACATTGGCTGGAGACACGTGCGCCGCCGGGAGTCATGGCAACGTATGACACTTCCGATATGCAAATACATTGAGATGCGGCTGCGCATTACAGATATTGGAACGCCGAGGTGAACAACACGAGCGGGGTGGACATATCATTAACTGTGAGTTGTAATATCAACATGTGTATACTATTGTGCAGTGATTTGTACTGATGATGTAACGGGGTGTGTCTTTTATGTGGGGGGTATATATATGCCTACCAGAATGTATGTCATTAGGCTTGACAAAGACTGGTGTACAGTCGAAACGTTGCCAATTGTGTCTGGAGGTACGAATAAAGGATCGTTTTGATATTGCGGAATGCTGCCGAAGCCATCTTCTTTTCTATATGTGTTTTTCATGGCCTGATGGATCAAGGGCCTACGGCTAGGCTGTTGCATTGACATAGACGCATTATCTGGATACCGCATAGTGCTGCCTCTACACTACTTCTTGTACCCAAAAAAAAGGAGCAGCCGCATTGCCGCCACACAGGCCCTATGATTGCCCCATTGACCTGCTCCCTGGAGCCCCACTGCCGTGCGGGCGCCTGTACAATCTGTTTGAACCCGAGACCAGGGCCCTGAAGGACTACATAGAGGAGAGCCTAGCAAAGGGGTTCATCCGTCTCTGGCCCTGTGTCGATTACCGGGCCCTGAACGACATCACCAAGAAGAACCGGTACCCGCTCCCCCTCATTCCCAACTTGCTGGACAGAGTCAAGGATGCCCGTTTCACCAAGATCGACCTCCGGGAGGTCTACAATCTCATTTGTGTCAAGGAGGGGGATGAGTGGAAGACAGCATTCCGCTCACGGTTTGGGCACTACAAGTACCTTGTCATGCCCTTCGGGCTCTGTAACCACCCTGCCACATTTCAGTGCTTCATCAATGACGTCTTCCGTGACCTGTTGGATACCCATGTTGTGGTATATATGGACGATATCCTTGTCTTTTCCAGATCACTGCCACAACACGAACGGCATGTCAAATCGGTGCTCCAGCGTCTGCGGACCCACAGTCTCTATGGCAAGCTTGAAAAAAGCACCTTCGAAGTCTCGTCCATTGAGTTCCTGGGCTACATCCTATCCCCAGGCCGAGTGGAGATGGACCCCAGGAAGATCCAGGCCGTCCAGAATTGGCCTGTCCCCCGCAATCGGCGGATGGTGCAGCAGTTCATTGGCTTTGCCAATTTTTACCGCCGATTCATTGGGAACTTTTCAGCGATCTGCGCTCCCATCACTGCACTGACCAGGAGCAACACCCTGTTTGAATGGACCCCGACGGTCCAACAGGCATTCCAGCACCTCAAGAGGCTGTTCACACAAGCACCTATACTGGTACAACCGGACGCCTCTTGCCCGTTTTTTCTGGAGACTGACGCGGAATTTACCTTCAACAATAAGCTTCATTCCTCCACCGGGCTCTCACCATTCTATGCCAACTACGGCTATCATCCCTCAACTCTCCCGGATCTCCCCCTTGATGTCCCGGTGCCTGAAGTGGCTCAACGGCTCCGGCTCCTACGAGAACTGAGGCGGACCCTAACGCAACAACTCCAGGCCGCTCAGCAGCGGCACAAGACGCAGGCAGACCGTAGATGCACAGAGTTCCCCAGATACAAAGACAGGGAAAAGGTGTGGCTTTCCACACAGCACCTCAAGCTGTCCTGTCCCTCCCGAAAACTGGGACCCCGTTACCTTGGTCCCTTCGAGATCGTGAGTATGGTCAACAACGTTGCAGCCAAGCTCCGGTTGCCTACTTCCCTGGGAATTCACCCGGTATTCCACATGTCCTTGTTGAAACCACACTGTGCCAACGCGTTCCCTGGCCGGGCGCCTGCTCCACTACCTCCCATCCAGGTGAATAACAATGACGAGTACGAAGTCCAGGAGATCCTGGACTCCCGCCGCCGGCGTGGGGTCCTGGAGTATCTCATCCACTGGAAGTGGTACAGTCCCAAGGAGGCGTTCCTGGGAGCCCTCGGGTAATGTCCATGCGGCCGCCAAGGTGCGGGCGTTCCATCGGGCTCACCCCGAGAGGCCTTCCTAGGGTCGCGTCCAGAGACCGCTCCTTGGTGGGGGGCTCTGTCAGGAAGCAGGGGGTGTTACCCCTACTCGGGGACCGCGGGCACGGCGCAGGGCACGGGTTCCCCTTCAGCTCGGTAGAACACCTGGTGCCCGAGGTGCGGGTGCACGAGTCGCGCGGTGTGTGCTCATGCGCAGTACGCAGGCATCAGTGACGTCTTCCGTGACCTGTTGGATAACCATGTTGTGGTATATATGGACGATATCCTTGTCTTTTCCAGATCACTGCCACAACACGAACGGCATGTCAAATCGGTGCTCCAGCGTCTGCGGACCCACAGTCTCTATGGCAAGCTTGAAAAAAGCACATTCGAAGTCTCGTCTATCGAGTTCCTGGGCTACATCCTATCCCCAGGCTGAGTGGACATGGACCCCAGGAAGATCCAGGCCGTCCAGAATTGGCCTGTCCCCCGCAATCGGCAGATGGTGCAGCAGTTCCTCCCTGCAGATCCTCCTATTTGCCTGTTGTTCCTTTGTATCCTTCCCGGTTACTGACCCTTGGACTGTCTTCCACCTTTGAACCTTCGCTGCCTGCCTCGACCCGGATTGGACATTGACTAGCCCTCTTGGATTATCCCTAAACTTGTAACGCGTTTCTGGGCTGTCAGCTGCTTACTGCCAGTGGGTTCCTCATTCCACTACTGGCTCCCTGGGACGTTTGACACTGATCTGTGGTGGTCCAACCTTTGGGACACCCACTGATCCCAAAAATGTGAGTCCCATTCCCTCCATCTCAAAGAGCGGTAGGTCCATCTTGTGCCCTGCCAATCCATTAATTCTCTATAAGCCTGTGGCAGGGCCGTCTTTACCAAGGGGCAAAGGGGCAGCTGTCCCAGGCCCAGTTGCTCCTGGGGGGCCCAAGGCAGCTGCCTCTTGAGCCCTGCTAGCCACTGGCCCGGGTGTCAGGCTGTCAGCTACACAGGAGGTGCCGCCATGCCATGCTTGCCGGCACTGAGTCCAGCCAGCGTATTGTGAAAGCTGTGATCTAGTCTAGGACCTTAGATGACATCATCACCATGTAACCAGTAACCTAGCAATATTACTGGTCACATGGCTATGAGGTCATCACAGGTCCTACAAGGAGTGTTGCAGGAGAAGTTTAGAGCTTTATTGTGTGAAGATTACATCAGAAAAAGGTGACAGGGGCAGTTATGCTAATATACTGTAAACTACAGTATAGTGTGGGGCTTTATACTGTGGGGGGCCTGCATACTGTGGGGGGGCTGTATACTGTGGGGGGGCTGTATACTGTGGGGGGCCTGTATACTGTGGGGGGGCTGTATACTGTGGGGGGCTGTATACTGTGGGGGGCTGCATACTGTGTGGGGCCTGCATACTGTGGGGGGCTGTATACTGTGGGGGGCTGTATACTGTGGGGGGCCTGTATACTGTGGGGGGCTGTATACTGTGGGGGGCCTGTATACTGTGGGGGGCTATATACTGTGGGGGGCCTGTATACTGTGGGGGGCTGTATACTGTGTGGGGGCCTGTATACTGTGTGGGGGTCTGTATACTGTGTGGGGGCCTGTATACTGTGTGGGGGCCTGTATACTGGGTGGGGCTGTATACTGTGGGGGGCTGTATACTGTGGGGGGCCTGTATAGTGTGGGGGGCTGTATAGTGTGGGGGCCTGTATACTGTGTGGGGGGCTGTATACTGTGTGGGGGCCTGTATACTGTGTGGGGCTGTATACTTTGGGGGGCCTGTATACTGTGGGGGGCTGTATACTGTGGGGGGCCTGTATACTGTGGGGGGCCTGTATACTGTGTGGGGGCCTGTATACTGTGTGGGGGGCTGTATACTGTGTGGGGGGCTGTATACTGTGTGGGGGCCTGTATACTGTGTGGGGCTGTATACTGTGGGGGGCCTGTATACTGTGGGGGACCTGTATACTGTGGGGGACCTGTATACTGTGGGGGACCTGTATACTGTGGGGGTCTGTATACTGTGTGGGGGGCTGTATACTGTGTGGGGAGCTGTATAGTGGGGGAGCTGTATACTGTGTGGGGCCTGTATACTGTGTGGGGGTCTGTATACTGTGTGGGGGTCTGTATACTGTGTGGGGGTCTGTATACTGTGTGGGGCTGTATACTGTGGGGGGCCTGTATACTGTGGGGGGGGGGCTGTATACTGTGGGGGGGCTGTATACTGTGGGGGGGCTGTATACTGTGGGGGGCTGTATACTGTGGGGGGCCTTTATACTGTGGGGGGCTGTATAATCTGTGGGGGGCTGTATACTGTGTGGGGGGCTGTATACTGTGTGGGGCTGTATACTGTGGGGGGGCTGTATACTGTAGGGGGCTGTATACTGTGGGGGGCTGTATAATCTGTGGGGGGCTGTATACTGTGTGGGGGGCTGTATACTGTGTGGGGCTGTATACTGTGGGGGGGCTGTATACTGTAGGGGGCTGTATACTGTGGGGGGCCTGTATAGTGTAGGGGGCTGTATACTGTGTGGGGGGCTGTATACTGTGTGGGGGGCTGTATACTGTGTGGGGGGCTGTATAGTGTGTGGGGGCTGTGTAGTGTGTGGGGGCCTGTATAGTGTGTGGGGGCCTGTATAGTGTGGGGGGGGCTGTATACTGTGTGGGGGGGCCTGCATAGTGTGGGGGCCTGTATAGTGTGGGGGGCCTGTATAGTGTGGGGGGCTGTATAGTGTGGGGGGCCTGTATAGTGTGGGGGGCTGTATACTGTGTGGGGGGCTGTATACTGTGTGGGGGGCTGTATACTGTGTGGGGGGCTGTATACTGTGTGGGGGCCTGTATAGTGTGGGGGGCTATACTGCTCTACTATATACTGTGGGGTGCTATACTGCATACTGTGTGGTGCTGTATACTATAGGGTGCTATACTGCATACTGTGGGTTGCTGTATACTATAGGGTGCTATACTGCATACTGTGGGGTGCTGGGGTGCACTGTAACGCTAGGGTGAGCCGAGCACTGGTCTCCTTCCTGCAGAGCGGTGCCCAACCTGAGCCCAGCTGCCCAGAGCACTGATCCTGAGCCGCTGGAGTCTTCAGAACTGGAAGTATTTACAGTCATTCACTGTACTCTACCAGGTGTGTGGATTTTTTGTGCGTGTGTTGTGGTGGAGGGCGTGATTGCCTGCTAAGGTGTGGGAAGGCGGGATCCAGGGGGCCCAAGTAAATTTTTGCCCAGCGTCCAATCAATATTAAAGACGGCCCTGGCCTGCGGAGATAGCCAAGTACAGCATTTGGCTATTTCTGGCTGTCCTATAAAGAATCAATGGTGAGGCAGAGAGCATAGTCAACCAGAGCTGATTGTACATATATTGTAAGGTTCCTAATCCCAGCACTTTGAAAGCTTACTATCTAGATCACATGTATTGCACCTATTTCATTATGCTGTGGTTAGTATTGGCTGTAGCGATCACAGGGTGAGATGGACAGAGTCAATGAGTTATAAAGACTTATGATTATGCCATATATTTATTATATATTTATGCTTTGCATTATTTCACTTCCACTATTTCCACCTGTGGTGAAGAAAGGCATTCATTTAGTGGTCCTACATAGCTGTTCAGACATTTCAAGTTAAGATAAAGGTCTTATGGCTTATAGGTTGGCAAAAATGTTAATTTTCTTATTAAAAGCTAATGATGAATTGCATTCAATTATTTTCTTAAAGTATTAAATGAATTAAAAACAGAGGAAGGCAACTGTTTTCATTATTGGCCATAAGATTGATATTTTGGTTAGGGAAGTTAATAATATGCCTACACAAGGGGTGGATTTTGATCAGTTTAGATACAGTGTCTGACAATGTATTTGTATATTATTTAGTTTGTAATCTGAACATACAACATTTTTCATTAACTCCTTAACCACCTCCGGACCGCTGTACGCAGATTCGCGTTCCGGAGGTGGCAGCCCTGCGCTCAGCGACGCATATACGCGTCATCTCGCGTGAGCCGGGATTTCCTGTGAACGCGCACGCACACAGGCGCGCGCGCTCACAGGAACGGAAGGTAAGAGAGTTGATCTCCAGCCTGCCAGCGGCGATCGTTCGCCGGCAGGCTGGAGATGTGTTTTTTTTAACCCCTAACAGGTATATTAGACGCTGTTTTGATAACAGCGTCTAATATACCTGCTACCTGGTCCTCTGGTGGTCCCATTTGTTTGGATCGACCACCAGAGGACACAGGTAGCTCAGTAAAGTCCCACCAAGCACCACTACACTACACTACACCCCCCCCCCCGTCACTTATTAACCCCTTATTAGCCCCTGATCACCCCTGATCACCCCATATAGACTCCCTGATCACCCCCCTGTCATTGATTACACCCCTGTCATTGATCAACCCCCTGTAAAGCTCCATTCAGATGTCCGCATGATTTTTACGGATGCACTGATAGATGGATCGGATCCGCAAAACGCATCCGGACGTCTGAATGAAGCCTTACAGGGGCATGATCAATGACTGTGGTTATCACCCCATATAGACTCCCTGATCACCCCCCTGTCATTGATTACCCCCCTGTCATTGATCAACCCCCTGTAAAGCTCCGTTCAGATGTCCGCATGATTTTTACGGATCCACTGATAGATGGATCGGATCCGCAAAACGCATCCGGACGTCTGAATGAAGCCTTACAGGGGCGTGATCAATGACTGTGGTTATCACCCCATATAGACTCCCTGATCACACCCCTGTCATTGATCAACCCCCTGTAAAGCTCCATTCAGATGTCCGCATGATTTTTACGGATGCACTGATAGATGGATCGGATCCGCAAAACGCATACGGACGTCTGAATGAAGCCTTACAGGGGCGTGATCAATGACTGTGGTTATCACCCCATATAGACTCCCTGATCACCCCCCTGTCATTGATTACACCCCTGTCATTGATTACCCCCCTGTAAAGCTCCATTCAGATGTCCGCATGATTTTTACGGATGCACTGATAGATGGATCGGATCCGCAAAACGCATCCGGACGTCTGAATGAAGCCTTACAGGGGCATGATCAATGACTGTGGTTATCACCCCATATAGACTCCCTGATCACCCCCCTGTCATTGATTACACCCCTGTCATTGATTACCCCCCTGTAAAGCTCCATTCAGATGTCCGCATGATTTTTACGGATGCACTGATAGATGGATCGGATCCACAAAACGCATCCGGACGTCTGAATGAAGCCTTACAGGGGCATGATCAATGACTGTGGTTATCACCCCATATAGACTCCCTGATCACCCCCCTGTCATTGATTACACCCCTGTCATTGATTACCCCCCTGTAAAGCTCCATTCAGATGTCCGCATGATTTTTACGGATGCACTGATAGATGGATCGGATCCGCAAAACGCATACGGACGTCTGAATGAAGCCTTACACGGGCGTGATCAATGACTGTGGTTATCACCCCATATAAACTCCCTGATCACCCCCCTGTCATTGATCACCCCCCCTGTCATTGATCACCCCCCTGTCATTGATCACCCCCCCTGTCATTGATCACCCCCCCTGTCATTGATCACCCTCTGTAAGGCTCCATTCAGACATTTTTTTGGCCCAAGTTAGCGGAATTTATTTTTTTTTTTTCTTACAAAGTCTCATATTCCACTAACTTGTGTCAAAAAATAAAATCTCACATGAACTCACCATACCCCTCACGGAATCCAAATGCGTAAAATTTTTTAGACATTTATATTCCAGACTTCTTCTCACGCTTTAGGGCCCCTAGAATGCCAGGGCAGTATAAATACCCCACATGTGACCCCATTTCGGAAAGAAGACACCCCCAGGTATTCCGTGAGGGGCATATTGAGTCCATGAAAGATTGAAATTTTTGTCCCAAGTTAGCGGAACGGGAGACTTTGTGAGAAAAAAAATACAAAATATCAATTTCCGCTAACTTGTGCCCAAAAAAAAAAATTTCTATGAACTCTCCATGCCCCTCATTGAATACCTTGGGGTGTCTTCTTTCCAAAATGGGGTCACATGTGGGGTATTTATACTGCCCTGGCATTCTAGGGGCCCCAAAGCGTGAGAAGAAGTCTGGTATCCAAATGTCTAAAAATGCCCTCCTAAAATGAATTTGGGCCCCTTTGCGCATCTAGGCTGCAAAAAAGTGTCACACATGTGGTATCGCCGTACTCAGGAGAAGTTGGGGAATGTGTTTTGGGGTGTCATTTTACATATACCCATGCTGGGTGAGATAAATATCTTGGTCAAATGCCAACTTTGTATAAAAAAATGGGAAAAGTTGTCTTTTGCCAAGATATTTCTCTCACCCAGCATGGGTATATGTAAAATGACACCCCAAAACACATTCCCCAACGTCTCCTGAATACGGCGATACCACATGTGTGACACTTTTTTGCAGCCTAGGTGGGCAAAGGGGCCCACATTCCAAAGAGCACCTTTAGGATTTCACAGGTCATTTACCTACTTACCACACATTAGGGCCCCTGGAAAATGCCAGGGCAGTATAACTACCCCACAAGTGACCCTATTTTGGAAAGAAGACACCCCAAGGTATTCCGTGAGGGGCATGGCGAGTTCCTAGAATTTTTTATTTTTTGTCACAAGTTAGTGGAAAATGATGATTTTTTTTTTTTTTTCATACAAAGTCTCATATTCCACTAACTTGTGACAAAAAATAAAAACTTCCATGAACTCACTATGCCCATCAGCGAATACCTTGGGGTCTCTTATTTCCAAAATGGGGTCACTTATGGGGTAGTTATACTGCCCTGGCATTCTAGGGGCCCAAATGTGTGGTAAGGAGTTTGAAATCAAATTCTGTAAAAAATGACGAGTGAAATCTGAAAGGTGCTCTTTGGAATATGGGCCCCTTTGCCCACCTAGGCTGCAAAAAAGTGTCACACATCTTGTATCTCCGTATTCAGTAGAAGTTGG
Organism: Bufo bufo; assembly: GCF_905171765.1. Taxonomy (NCBI): domain Eukaryota; kingdom Metazoa; phylum Chordata; class Amphibia; order Anura; family Bufonidae; genus Bufo; species Bufo bufo. Next base: position 144,861,236 of record NC_053396.1, on the reverse strand, counting down.
GGAATGTGTTTTGGGGTGTCATTTTACATATACCCATGCTGGGTGAGAGAAATATCTTGGCAAAAGACAACTTTTCCCATTTTTTTATACAAAGTTGGCATTTGACCAAGATATTTATCTCACCCAGCATGGGTATATGTAAAATGACACCTCAAAACACATTCCCCAACTTCTCCCGAGTACGGAGATACCAGATGTGTGACACTTTTTTGCAGCCTAGGTGGGCAAAGAGGCCCATATTCCAAAGAGCACCTTTCGGATTTCACTCGTCATTTTTTACAGAATTTGATTTCAAACTCCTTACCACACATTTGGGCCCCTAGAATGCCAGGGCAGTATAACTACCCCACAAGTGACCCCATTTTGGAAAGAAGAGACCCCAAGGTATTCGCTGATGGGCATAGTGAGTTCATGGAAGTTTTTATTTTTTGTCACAAGTTAGTGGAATATGAGACTTTGTATGAAAAAAAAAAAAAAAAAAAAATCATCATTTTCCACTAACTTGTGACAAAAAATAAAAAATTTTAGGAACTCGCCATGCCCCTCACGGAATACCTTGGGGTGTCTTCTTTCCAAAATGGGGTTATTTGTGGGGTAGTTATACTGCCCTGGCATTCTAGGGGCCCAAATGTGTGGTAAGGAGTTTGAAATCAAATTCTGTAAAAAATGACGAGTGAAATCTGAAAGGTGCTCTTTGGAATATGGGCCCCTTTGCCCACCTAGGCTGCAAAAAAGTGTCACACATCTTGTATCTCCGTATTCAGTAGAAGTTGGGGAATGTGTTTTGGGGTGTCATTTTACATATACCCATGCTGGGTGAGAGAAATATCTTGGCAAAAGACAACTTTTCCCATTTTTTTATACAAAGTTGGCATTTGACCAAGATATTTATCTCACCCAGCATGGGTATATGTAAAATGACACCTCAAAACACATTCCCCAACTTCTCCCGAGTACGGAGATACCAGATGTGTGACACTTTTTTGCAGCCTAGGTGGGCAAAGAGGCCCATATTCCAAAGAGCACCTTTCGGATTTCACTCGTCATTTTTTACAGAATTTGATTTCAAACTCCTTACCACACATTTGGGCCCCTAGAATGCCAGGGCAGTATAACTACCCCACAAGTGACCCCATTTTGGAAAGAAGAGACCCCAAGGTATTCGCTGATGGGCATAGTGAGTTCATGGAAGTTTTTATTTTTTGTCACAAGTTAGTGGAATATGAGACTTTGTATGAAAAAAAAAAAAAAAAAAAAATCATCATTTTCCACTAACTTGTGACAAAAAATAAAAAATTCTAGGAACTCGCCATGCCCCTCACGGAATACCTTGGGGTGTCTTCTTTCCAAAATGGGGTTACTTGTGGGGTAGTTATACTGCCCTGGCATTCTAGGGACCCAAATGTGTGGTAAGGAGTTTGAAATCAAATTCTGTAAAAAATGACGAGTGAAATCTGAAAGGTGCTCTTTGGAATATGGGCCCCTTTGCCCACCTAGGCTGCAAAAAAGTGTCACACATCTTGTATCTCCGTATTCAGTAGAAGTTGGGGAATGTGTTTTGGGGTGTCATTTTACATATACCCATGCTGGGTGAGAGAAATATCTTGGCAAAAGACAACTTTTCCCATTTTTTTATACAAAGTTGGCATTTGACCAAGATATTTATCTCACCCAGCATGGGTATATGTAAAATGACACCTCAAAACACATTCCCCAACTTCTCCCGAGTACGGAGATACCAGATGTGTGACACTTTTTTGCAGCCTAGGTGGGCAAAGAGGCCCATATTCCAAAGAGCACCTTTCGGATTTCACTCGTCATTTTTTACAGAATTTGATTTCAAACTCCTTACCACACATTTGGGCCCCTAGAATGCCAGGGCAGTATAACTACCCCACAAGTGACCCCATTTTGGAAAGAAGAGACCCCAAGGTATTCGCTGATGGGCATAGTGAGTTCATGGAAGTTTTTATTTTTTGTCACAAGTTAGTGGAATATGAGACTTTGTATGAAAAAAAAAAAAAAAAAAAAATCATCATTTTCCACTAACTTGTGACAAAAAATAAAAAATTCTAGGAACTCGCCATGCCCCTCACGGAATACCTTGGGGTGTCTTCTTTCCAAAATGGGGTTACTTGTGGGGTAGTTATACTGCCCTGGCATTCTAGGGGCCCAAATGTGTGGTAAGGAGTTTGAAATCAAATTCTGTAAAAAATGACGAGTGAAATCTGAAAGGTGCTCTTTGGAATATGGGCCCCTTTGCCCACCTAGGCTGCAAAAAAGTGTCACACATCTTGTATCTCCGTATTCAGTAGAAGTTGGGGAATGTGTTTTGGGGTGTCATTTTACATATACCCATGCTGGGTGAGAGAAATATCTTGGCAAAAGACAACTTTTCCCATTTTTTTATACAAAGTTGGCATTTGACCAAGATATTTATCTCACCCAGCATGGGTATATGTAAAATGACACCTCAAAACACATTCCCCAACTTCTCCCGAGTACGGAGATACCAGATGTGTGACACTTTTTTGCAGCCTAGGTGGGCAAAGAGGCCCATATTCCAAAGAGCACCTTTCGGATTTCACTCGTCATTTTTTACAGAATTTGATTTCAAACTCCTTACCACACATTTGGGCCCCTAGAATGCCAGGGCAGTATAACTACCCCACAAGTGACCCCATTTTGGAAAGAAGAGACCCCAAGGTATTCGCTGATGGGCATAGTGAGTTCATAGAACTTTTTATTTTTTGTCACAAGTTAGTGGAATATGAGACTTTGTAAGAAAAAAAAAAAAAAAATCATCATTTTCCGCTAACTTGTGACAAAAAATAAAAAGTTCGATGAACTCACTATGCCCATCAGCGAATACCTTAGGGTGTGTACTTTCCGAAATGGGGTCATTTGTGGGGTGTTTGTACTGTCTGGGCATTGTAGAACCTCAGGAAACATGACAGGTGCTCAGAAAGTCAGAGCTGCTTCAAAAAGCGTAAATTCACATTTTTGTACCATAGTTTGTAAACGCTATAACTTTTACCCAAACCATTTTTTTTTTACCCAAACATTTTTTTTTATCAAAGACATGTAGAACAATAAATTTAGAGCAAAATTTATATATGGATGTCGTTTTTTTTGCAAAATTTTACAACTGAAAGTGAAAAATTTCATTTTTTTGCAAAAAAATCGTTAAATTTCGATTAATAACAAAAAAAGTAAAAATGTCAGCAGCAATGAAATACCACCAAATGAAAGCTCTATTAGTGAGAAGAAAAGGAGGTAAAATTCATTTGGGTGGTAAGTTGCATGACCGAGCAATAAACGGTGAAAGTAGTGTAGGTCAGAAGTGTAAAAAGTGGCCTGGTCTTTCAGGGTGTTTAAGCACTGGGGGCTGAGGTGGTTAAGGACACAGCCTTATTTCACCTTAAGGACCAGGCCATTTTTTACAAATCTGACCAGTGTCACTTTAAGTGGTAATAACTTTAAAACGCTTTTATTTTTTCGGGCCATTCTGAGAGTTTTTTTTCGTCACATATTGTACTTCATGACAGTGGTAAAATGAAGTTAAAAAAAAGCATTTTTATTTATAAAAAAATACAAAATGTACCAAAATTTTTGAAAAAATTGCAAATTTCCAAGTTTCAATGTATCTACTTCTATAATACAAAGTAATACCTCAAAAAATAGTTATTACTTTATATTCCCCATATGTCTACTTCATGTTTGGATCATTTTGGGAATGACATTTTAGTTTTTGGGGACATTACAAGGCTTAGAAGTTTAGAAGCAAATCTTGACATTTTTCAGAAATTTTCAAAAACCCAATTTTTAGGGACTAGTTCAGGTCTGAAGTCTCTTTCTGAGGCTTACATAATATAAACCTCCCAAAAATGACCCCATTCTAGAAACTAAACCCCTAAAGGTATTAAAAACTGACTTTACAAACGTTGTTAACCCTTTAGGTGTTGCACAAGAGTTATTGGCAAATGGGAATGAAATTTGAGAATTTAAATTTTTGGGCAAATTTTCCATTTTAATCAATTTTTTCTAGTAACAAAGCAAGGGTTAACAGCCAAACAAAATGCTATATTTATTGCCCTGATTCTGTTTGCAGAAACACCACATATGTGTCCGTAAACTACTGTACGGGCACACAGTAGGGCGTATGCACCATGTCCCATTTGAATCCCCCCTGATGCACCCCTAGAGTAGAAACTCCATAAAGGTGACACCATCTAAGAAACTACACCCCTCAAGGTATTCAAAACTGATTTTACGAACTTTGTTAACCCTTTAGGTGTTGCACAAGAGTTATTGGCAAATGGAGATGTAACATTTGCCAAAAAAATAAAATTCTCAAATTTCATTTTAATCCATTTTTTCCAGTAACAAAGCAAGGGTTAACAGCCAAACAAAATGCTATATTTATTGCCCTGATTCTGTAGTTTGCAGAAACACCCCATATGTGGCCGTAAACTACTGTACGGGCACACGGTAGGGCGTAGAGCGAAAGGAGTGCCGTGAGGTTTTTGGAAGGCAGATTTTGCTGGACTGGTTTATTTACACCATGTCCCATTTGAATCTCCCCTCATGCACCCCTAGAGTAGAAACGCCATAAAAGTGACCTCATTTTGTAAACTACGGGATAAGCTAGCAGTTTTGTTGGGACTATTTTTAGGGTACATATGATTTTTGGTTTATCTATATTACATTTTTGTGAGGCAAGGTTACCAGAAATAGAAATTCTGAAATTTAATCTCCATTTGCCAATAACTCTTGTGGAACACCTAAAGGGTTAACTACATTTGTAAAATCAGTTTTGAATACCTTGAGGGGTGTAGTTTCTTAGATGGGGTCGCTTTTATGGAGTTTTTACTCTAGTGGTGCATCAGGGGGGATTCAAATGGGACATGGTGCCCAAAAAAAAAAAAGCCATCAAAATCTGCCTTCCAGAAACCGTACAGCGTTCCCTTCCTTCTGCGTCCTGCCGTTTGGTCATACAGCAGTTTATAACCACATATGGGGTGTTTCTGTAAACTGAAGTATGAGGGTAATAAATATTAAGTTTTGGTTGGCTGTTAACTCTTACTTTGTTATTTGAAAAAAAAGGATTCAAATTGAAAATTTGCCCAAAAATTTCTTTTTTGGCACTGTTTTTATTTTTTTACCGTGTTCATCTGAGGGGTTGGGGAGGTATTTTTATAGAGCAGATTCTTACGGACTCGGCAATACCTAATATGTCTTCTTTTTATTTATTTATTTTGTTTTACACTATATTATCTTTTTATAAAAAATTTGTCATTTTTAAGTATTTTTTTTGGTTTTTAGCCGATTATCTTAGGTAGGAGCTAATTTTTTGCGGGATGAGAGGACGGTTTTATTGCCACTATTTTGGGGGGCATATGACTTTTTGATCGCTTGCTATTACAAGTTTTGTGATGTAAGAGAACAAGAAATACCTTTTTTTGCACCGTTTTTATTCAATTTTTTTTTACCGTGTTCATCTGAGGGGTTAGGGGGGTGTATTTTTATAGAGTAGATTATTACGGACGCGGAAATACCTAATATGTCAAATTTGTATTTATTTTTTTGTTTTACTAAATATTATTTTTGAAAAAATTTTTTTTTGTTTTAGTGTCTCAAGTCTGAGAACTAGTTTTTTATCCCATTGTCAGTGGCTAAATTGAGATATAAATTTAGTACTCCATGGAAGTGTGGTATTCCCTGAAGCATCTGTCAATGCAGAGGCCCGGATGATTGGGGAACGTGTCACACTGAGTAGTGGTGTCCTTCCATATCCCCCTCCCGCGACACACTCTGCACTTTTTTTTGGGTCCATCCCTTCTTTCCAGTATGGGGGACCACACCTGGAAAGTGTTGGCCAGGTACAATTCGGGCACCTCCAGTTCCTGAGGTACTCCGGCCTGCTCGTTCCCCAGTCAGAAAAGATCAGGTCCTTGAGGGCTGCCTCATAGAACTGAAGGAATGTCCCTGTGTTGCCAGCACTCCAAGACAGCACAAAAAAGTTGTACAAGGCAACCTGCACCAAGTAGACCGCAATTTTTTTGTACCATGCCCGGGTTTTGCGCATGGCGTTATATGGCTTGAGGACTTGATCAGAGAGATCAACTCCTCCCATATACCAATTGTAGTCGACGATACAATCGGGCTGGATGACCGTTGCCGCAGTACCTCGCACAGGGACAGGGGTGATGCCGTTACCATGAATTGTGGACAGTACAAGGACATCCCTCTTGTCCTTATATCTGACCAGCAACAGGTTTTCACTGGTAAGGGCATGGGCCTCACCCCTGGGGATAGGTACCTGGATGGGGTGGGTGGGTAGGGGGGCAGCGTTGATTTTTCCGCACGGTCCCACAAACGGAAGTGGATCTGGCGGCGAGGGACTGGAACAAGGGGATACTAGTATAAAAGTTATCCACGTACAGGTGGTAACCTTTATCTAGCAGTGAGTGCATAAGGTCTCACACAAGTTTCCCGCTAACACCCAGAGTGGGGGGACATTCTGGCGGTTAAATACGGGAATCTCGCCCCTCGTACACACAAAACTTGTAAGTGTACCCTGAGGTACTCTCACAAAGTTTGTACAGCTTCACGCCATACCTCACCCGCTTAGAGGGTACATACTGGCGGAAAATGAGTCTCCCCTTGAGAGACTCATCAACCGTAACCTCCCTTCCAGGTACATAGGCCTGCTCAAATTTGGCTCCAAAGTGATCGATGACTGGCCTGATTTTTTACAGGTGGTCATAGGCAGGATCATTTTGGGGGGGGACATGCTGCATTATCTGAATAATGCAGACATTTCCGGATGGCCTCAAACCGGGTTTGACTAGGCCCATGTGCAGCACGAGGCCCCAAAATGTCCTCATCTCGGCTGCACTGACCGGAGTCCATCCACCGGGCCTAGCCAAAAAGGAGCCCGGGTGTTGAACAACAAACTGTTGGGCGTACCGGTTTGTTTGCTCAACCATTAGATTTACAAAGTGGTCACTGAAAAAAAGACTAAAGTAGTCGTATTCAGCGAAGCCCACTGTGGAAATCTGGATTCCTGGTCGGCCTACAAAATCAGGACTCACGGGCTCAAAACGATCTGGGGTACACCAGACAAGTTCAACGGCCGGGGGCTCCGGTGGATTTAACTGGTGGGCCGGAAAACGAGTACGAGCCCCAGAGCTGCTCGTACTAGAGTGGGCCACAGGGTCCCTAGCATGGTGGTCCCCTTGCTCTGCCTGGCGGCTTCTCCGCCGCCTTGGGGACTCTTCATCATCGCTAGATGATGAGGAGGACGCGGATGACAAAAGGAAAGTGGGGTCATCCTCATCCTCACTAGGACTCTCGGAGTCAGAGGCAAGCTGGGCGTATGCCTCCTCGGCCGAGAACATCCGACGGGCCATAGGGGAGTGTGTGTCTGCGTGTGTGTGTGGTGCGTGTAATTATTTATTCAGTGTGCGTGTGTGTGGGGGCACGGGTGTTCGCAAACTCACCCTAAAACTAACAGACAAAAAAAAAAAGACAAACTAAAAAAAGGGCAAAAAATTTGAAGATAAAAATAAAAATAAAATTCTAAATCGCTGATCAACCGTCCGAAGTTGATCATCGGTGGGGTGTGCGATTCGCTAACAGTGGCCGGACGCTAAGAGTGCCAGCCACAGTCAGCGTACGCACAAAAAAAAAACTGCATGTGCCCCAAAAAAGTTGTGGGGTGGAGGGGGGCAGGGGGTCAAGCTGCAGCGCCCCTGCGGGGTCTAGGGTCACACAGCTGTGCTGTGGACCGCAGACACCCGATTTAGGGTGATGCTATCACAAACGTTTTTTGTTTTTTTTATTCCACTAACTTTCCCTTTATATCCCTGCCTAACCTAACCTGTCCCTAAGCTTTCCCTAAATACCTGATTGCACAGATGGGGGGTGCTGGGCACAGATGGGGTGATGCCTGGACAGATGGGGGTGCTGGCTGAGATCCGACGACGTGCAGCGCTCCTCTCTCCCGGACTGAAAAGGAGGAGAGGAGCGCTGCTCTAATTTGAACCTCCTGCCCCTGCAGCCGACCAATCAGAGCCGATCCTGAGAGGGGATGTCACATCACCTCTGAGGATCGAAGGATGGTGATTGGTGGTGTATTTTCACACCACCGATCATCATCCTGTTCCGGGTTATCGGGTCCCCAGAGACCCAAATAACCTAGAAACGCAGCAAACCGCAGGTCTGAATTGACCTGCAGTTTGCTGCGATCACCTAACCTAACCTGTCTCGAACCTTTCCCTAAATACCTGATTGCACAGATGGGGGGTGCTGGGCACAGATGGGGTGCTGGGCACAGATGGGGTGATGCCTGGACAGATGGGGGTGCTGGCTGAGATCCGACGACGTGCATAGCTCCTCGGCTCCCCGGACTGAAAAGGAGGAGGAGAGGAGCGCTGCTCTAATTTGAACCTCCCGCCCCTGCAGCCGACTAATCAGAGCCGATCCTGAGAGGTGATGTCACATCACCTCTCAGGATCGCAGGATGGTGATTGGTGGTGTATTATCACACCACTGATCACCATTCTGTTCCGGGTTATCGGGTCCCCAGAGACCCGAATAACCCGGAAACAGAGCAAACCGCAGGTCTGAATTGACCAGCGGTTTTCTGCGATCGTCTACACGGGGGGTCCCCGGCGCATTGTCCCCAGGTGCCTTCTCAATGATTTGAGGAGGCACAGGGTCCCGATCACCGCCCGCCTTAAGTACCAGGACATCAGGGCGTACCTGTATGCCCTGTGTCCGTAACAGGTTAAAGAGGTCTGTGCATATGATCGTTGATGACAAATAGACATTATAATTCATCTCCTAGAACAGACATTATTCCTGTATTCTGCTGTGTTAGACATGACCTCTTTGTGCATTACACAGTTAGCTATTTACTCGAGGGATAACATGCAGTACTACATTCCCCCTATGGTGGCCGCTGTAGGGGAAATGAATGGCCAGAGGTAGGTCAGGTCAACTGATCACAAGGCCGGCTTCTTTTTAAAATGGGTTTTCTTTAAGAGTTGTATACATTTGAATCTGATTACATTCATTTTAATGATTTTTGTAGTATATTTGTTTTCCCTTTTTTATCACCTTATTTATCGCCCAGTTACCAAGACTAAAATAGATTTATTTCCTGAAAGGCCATTTATAGTACAATTCCTCACTGGTAGACATCTATTTAATACATTACTTCATAAATATTTGACAGACTTGACTTTGCAAATCATTGTTTTGTGAAAACTTAAAGCCCAAAAATAGAGGTCAGTATTTTTATTATTTATTAGGTTAATGGTAGACTAATTCTTCTTCAGAAACGCTCGAGTACAGAATATATATATTTTTTCTGCATTTGTATATTCTTCTATTGAATGTCTATTCCATACAACATCTAATATGCCAGGGGAGATTTAACAGTTTTTAATGTTGCTCCCAAGGCTTTCACTTGATTGCTTGAGAGTTTGACCTCCTGCCCAGCACAATGTTGTTTTTTATGCCGCCTCGAGGCAATGAAAAATTGGCCTGCCAGGAGCATGCAGACCTTAAAATGGATGTACACTGCTATACAGTATGTAAAAGGATTTAGTGGAAGAAAATCATAATCATGAATGAAAAATACTAGACCGGTAGACAAATTGATCGATAGATAGATAGATAGATAGGTAGATAGATAGATAAGAGATGGATACAGTAGATAGATACAGTATGTATATATATATATATATATGTGATATATAGATAGATAATAGATAGCGTAGGAGGGTTCAAGGGATAAACATGGATGATAGATACAAGTATGTGTCACCGAAGTTCCTGGCCTCAGTGAAGTAAGAGCCAGTTTCATGTGTTAGAGGCAGTTGCTGTTTGACACGTTGCTGTTTAGTATGGCTGCAATAGCGGATCCGGGACAGGTCTTACTGGGAGTAGTCAAAGTGCTGGTTGGGTGACTACTCGCCACGTTCCAGGCCGGGTCTTGGTTTTGGGCTATAAAACACAGGCAGCACTGTCAGGTGGTGTGGATTAATCGTCTTTGACAGTGGAGCTCTTTCAGTCTCTGTGTTGGGACCTGGGAGTTTGGGCCTGGATTAAGGCCTGCTACCTTGTTGCTGTGAAAGCAGTTGGATTCTGCTTTGTCCAAGGACTTCCTCTTTACTGCATAGTGTGACTGAACACCAAAATCACAAGGTGACTGTTTTCCTTGAATCTGACTTGTCATTTACTTAATGTGTGAATAAACACTGAACTGTTTAATTCAAATACTTTGTTGTTGCCTCTATACTGCGTCCGCTAACCTGCCGCTGGCAGAGCAGTGAGGCTGGCCTGAAGGCCGAAATATTTTTGTTTTTCCGGGCACTGTTGTTTGTCTTACATCAAACCAGCAAGATTACAACCCGTGTCCCTTGACAAAATGGAAGCTGTTGTGAAAGCCCTCGTGAAGGCTAACCTGCAAAAGCGGGAGGTCTATAAGCAGCTGCAGGAAACCAACCAGCTTCTATTGCTGCATGTGATGGCTTTACAAGTGGCAGGAGCATCACAGCGGGTCCGTGTGGCGATCCCTAAGATGACTCCCTCGGACGACGTCGATACCTATCTGGCGGTGTTCGAAAAGGTGTCCGTAAGGGAGAATCTACCCCGAGATCAATGGGCTGAGGTCGTCGCTCTGTTCCGGGCATCAGCAGGTGTTTTTTGACTTACCGAATGATGAAGCGGCCGATTACATGACAGTAAAGGGTGAGATTCTGGCAAGACTAGGGGTGAATGTGTTGGTCCAGGCCCGAAGGGTGCATCAGTGGGAATTTTACCCGGCTGAACCCGCGAGACCTCAGTATTATGATCTGTTACACCGGTTGCAAAAATGGCTGCAGCCTGACATGCTGAGTTCCACTGCTATGCTGGGCCGTCTGTTGGCTGATGTATTCTGGAAGGCTTTGCCGTACCCTCTCCAGCACTGGATTGGCCAGGTGTCTCCTGGTAATGCCCTTGAAATGTTCGACCTGGTGGAGCGCTATGAGGCTACCAGGAATCTACAGGGGGGTTCTTTTGGGAAGGGGGCATTCAAACCCCGGGATCTACCCCCTGCAGACCCAGTTCCGATGGTCTTCTGGCAGTTTCAGGAGCCTGGCCACATAAGGACCGACTGTCCCCATCGGGGCGAACCCATGGATACTAACTATGGCCACCAACACTCATTGTATGCCAGGAAGCTGTGTGCAACAGGAACCCCCAAGACTATAGACAATAGCCACCTGTGCCAGATGGAAGTGGGAGACACTCTGGTGGTATCTCTGCTGGACTCAGGGAGTCTGGTGTCCCTGGTAAGAGCTGCCCTGCTGCTGCCCGCTGAGTATAAAAAAGTCGGGGTCATGTGCATCCATGTTGACCTAACTGACTATCCTACCGCCCTGGTGTGTCTGTCCATGGTGGCCGGCAGGTGGACTCACGAGGTGTCCGTCGCTACCAATTTACATTATGAACTTATAAGTTACCGATATCCGTGAGACAGGTGTAACCACAGTAGAGTGGCCTTGCTCATGGGGAAACTGGAACCCTGAGAACCTGAGACCAAAGGGCCAGCGGTAGCTGTGGCCACCACTGCGGTCGAAGAGGGGGAGGCAACCCTACTGAGTGTAATGTGGGAGACGTGGAGGATTTTCTCCTGGGTCCTGAGTTGGCAGACCTCAGCGTCTCTGGGGAAAATTTTGGTACAGCACAGCCTCGGGACCCGACACTATCTCAGGCAAATGGGAAAATGTTATAATAGTTGATGGTGAACCTCAACAACTGGGGGGCAAGTCGATGTTTCCCCGTTTTGTGGTTCATCAGAAGATGCTGTATTGGGTAAACCAACTACGGGGTAAGCATATTGAACAGCTGGTGGTGCCCAAGGCATATCGCAAGCTTGTGTTGGAGCTAGCCCACCAACATGTTCTTGGGGGACACCTGGGATGGCAGAAAACGCAGGACCGGATTCTACAGCGGTTTTACTGGCCAAGTGTGTTCAGAGAGGTGGAAGAATATTGTAAGTCTTGCCGAACCTGACAGATAACTAGCCCCCAGCCACATTTCCATAGTCCCCTGGTACCTCTCCCGATTATCGAGGTTCCGTTCAAGCGAATTGCTATGGATCTCATAGGCCCAGTACCGAAGTTCGCTAGAGGGCACCAACAAATCTAGACTATGCCACTCGGTACCCAGAAGCGGTGCCCCTGCGACATACATCGGACAAACTTATAGATAAGGAGTTAATGGAGAATTTTTCCCAAGTGGGACTACCTAAAGAGGTTCTGACCGATCAGGGGACCACTTTTATGTCAAAGGTCATGAGAGAACTCTGTAAGTTACTGCACATAAAACAGCTACGGACATCCGTTTATCATCCGCAAACGGACAGCCTGGTAAAGAGGTTTAATCAAACATTAAAAGACATGTTAAAAAGAGTGGTGTCTAAGGATGGGATTGGGACCTTCTTCTACCCTATCTCATATTCGCAGTGCGAGAGGTGCCCCAAGCCTCTACTGGGTTCTCGCCCTTCGAACTGCTATATGGCCGCGGTTTGTTGGACATAGCCAAAGAGGTATGGGAAAAACAGCCCACACCGTATAAAAGTGCAATTGAATATGTCACTCAGATTCAAGAGCGGATGGAGACAGTGTTGCCGCTTGTTAGGGAACATATGGATGCAGCCCAGCGAGCCCAGAGTAGGGTCTATAATCGGCAGGCTCGGGTCTGGATCTTTAACTAGGGAGATCGGGTTTTGGTTCAGGTACTGACGGTGGACAGCTAGTTCCTGGCTAGGTGGCAGGGACCCTACGAAGTACTCGAAAAAGTCGGTGAGGTAAACTACAAGGTACACCAGCCAGGGCGGCGAAAGCCGGAGCAGGTGTACCATGTGAATTCACTTAAACCTTGAAAAGATAGGGAGACCAGCACGGACGACAGCCCGCAGCCGAGTTTTCTAGGGGAAGAGTTTCCAGCCCCACGGCCTGATACAAGGGAAGCAGTTGCCACAGTGAAGATTGCTTACAGCCTTTCCTCTAAACAGACTCAGGAGGTCAGGGAGTTTGTCAGCAGGTACACGGATGTGTTCTCGGAACTCCCTGGATGCACTTCTACCATCCAACATGACATTGTCACTGAGCCTCAGGCCAGAGTCTGGTTGAAACGATACCGGGTATCCGAATCTCGGCGACAAGCCATCTTGGAAGAAGTGCAGCTAATGCTACATCTAGACGTCAATAAGGAGTCGAAAAGTGAATGGGCCAGTCCGATAGTCTTAATACCTAAGCCGGATGAGACGTTACGGTTCTGTAATGATTTCCGCAAACTAAATGAGATTTCTAAAGTTGATGCGTATCCCATGCCTCGGGTGGATGAGCCTATTGAGAGGTTAGGCCAAGCCACTTTTCAACGGCTCATGGACATTGTGCTGTCCACATCATCGGTACGCTTTGGCTTACCTGGACGATATTGTCGTTCACAGTACCGACTGGGGAAGTCACCTACCAAAAGTACAGGCTGTAGTGAATTCCCTTCGAAAGGCTGTACTAACAACTAACCCCAAAAAATGTGCTATAAGATTAGAGGAGACTAAATACCTGGGGTATGTCATTGGGAATGGGAATGGTGGGATATTATATTAGGCTTGTCGCACACTTTGCTAGGGTGGCCGCACCATTGACAGGAATCCTGAACGGACGCAAGTCAGTTATGGTTCACTTGTATCATCAGGCGGAAGAGGCTTTCTCCACTTTAAAGTTGGCCCTGTGTGGGTCCCCGGTTTTGGTGACGCCCGACTTCAAAAGGGAGTTTATAGTACAGACCGATGGCTCCGAAGTAGGCCTCGGTGCTGTACTGTCTCAGGAAGTCAACTGGGAGGAGCATCCCAATTTCTTCCTCAGTCGTAAGCTCACCCCAGCCCAAACCTGGTATAGTATAGTGGAGAGAGAGTGCCTGGCTATCAAGTGGGCACTAGAGTCTCTCCGCTATTATTTGTTGGGGAGAAAGTTCTACCTGGTAACTGACCACTCCCCTCTCAAATGGATGAGCCAGGCCAAGGACAGAAATGCCTGGGTCACCCGATGGTTTCTCTCCCTACAAAATTTAAACTTTTCGGTGCAACACAGGGCAGGCCGTTTGCAAGGAAACGCGGATGCCCTGTCCCGGGTACACTGTTTGATGTGTGTTCACCCCATAAGGGTTGAACAAAGGGGGAAGGTATATAGGAGGGTTCAAGGAATGATCGTGGATGATAGATATGTGTCACCGAGGTTCCTGGCCTCGGTAAAGTAAGAGCCGGTTTCATGTGTTAGCAGCAGTTGCTGTTTGACACATTGCTGTTTAGAATGGCTGTAATAGCTGATCCGGGACGGGTCTTACTGGGAATAGTCAAAGTGCTGGGTGGGTGACTACTCCCCACATTCCAGGCCCGGTCTTGGTTTTGGGCTATTAAACACAGGCAGCACTGTCAGGTGGTGTGGATTAATCGTCTTTGACAGTGGAGCTCTTTCAGTCTCTGTGTTAGGACCTGGGAGTTTGGGCCTGGATTAAGGCCTGCTACCTTGTTGGTGTGAAAGCAGGTGGATTCTGCTTTGTCCAAGGACTTCTTCTTTGCTGCATGGTGTGAACGAACACCAGAATCACAAGGTGACTGTTTTTTTTTAAACAGACTTTTTGTTTTGTCATTTACTGAATGTTGTTGCCTCTATACTGCATCCGCTAATCTGCATCCGCTAACCAGAGCGAATCCCCACAATAGATAGATAGATAGATAGATAGAGGGGCACATTTATTAAGACCAGAGTCTAATAAAGGCCCTGTGCTGGAGGAGGATCCGCTGAAGTTATAACGAGGCCCCAGCCTCTCCATAACTTTAGCACATCCAGCGCCAGTTCTAAATGTACATAAGTTAGCTTCCTTGCTGTCTTACATTTAGACCATTTTCTACGCCTAAAACAAGCATAGAAAATGATGAATGAACAGGAATGTCAGCCAGTCCCCTTCCCCGCACACAATTTTAGAACTGGCATGAGCAGTGTGAAGTCTTACATAGCTGCACATCTAACCGTTGTGCAGTCTGCACCTAATTTAGACATATTTAATTATGGTAAATGACCCCCTTAAAGAGGGCCTTTCATCGGTCCAAACATTGTGAACTAAGTATCATGACATATACAGCGGCGCCCAGGGATCTCACTGCACTTACTATTATCCCTGGGCACCGCTCCGTTCTCCCGCTATGTCCTCCGGTATCTTCGGGGACTTGGTTATAGTAGGAGGAGACTGCCCTTGTTCTGCTGGGCGTCTCCTTCTCCTAGGCTGTAGCGCTGTAGGGCTGAGATCCCTGGGCGCCGCTGTATATGTCATGATACTTAGTTCACAATGTTTGGACCGATGAAAGGTCCTCTTTAATATACACATATCATGAGAAACCTGTTTCCTTACAAAAGACAATTATATTCCTAAGAGTTGACAAGAAAAGAGATAGAGGTAGATTGGTAATAAAATTTGGGAATACAGTACCATCACATAAGTCTTATCAATATAACTAAGACATTCTGTTTAAACATTATCTGTATGCCTGCAGAAGTCGAAATTGATTTACAAGAAATTAATTCATTAATGCTCAGTTATTTCCCACCACTGCGTTTATTCACAATTGAACTTTCTGCCTTTGAATAAATGATATCAACTCTTGATATCAATTAAGCTACACTTTATCAGACATGTGTCCTTCTAAAGTAACTGAATTCTAAAATACGAACATTTTGCTTGCATTATATTTTACAGCACATGATACTTCACATTTAGGGGGTCATTTATTAAGAACAACATTTTAGACCCCAGTCTTAAAAAATAGGCGCCGGCCTCTATGTATCTTCAGTGCATCCACTGCCGGTCTAACTGCACGCCAGAACCCTTGCTGGCTTAAATTTAGACCATTTTCTGCAGGCCTACCCCTTTTCCCCTCCCACGCCACAACCCCTTTTTTCAGACCTGCCGTGAGCAGGGAAAAGTCCCAGAATGCGGCACAAATAAACTTTATGCCCAATCTGTGACAGATATATGCCAGAAAACTGGCGTATATCTGCAATAGCATATAATACGTTATATAATTTTAAATGCCAAGTAGTATTTCATACAGTACTTTGATTGTAAAGTGTAAAAGAGACAATCATTCCTCTAAATACAGTTTATTCAGAACAGAAATCACCAATTAACTAGTTTTAGAAAACAAAAAAATGCATCTATAGATTTTTTAAAGGAAAATTAGAAATCATTTATACAATAAGTCACTAATGGGCGAGAATGTTTAGTGAATATTTTAAACCTTGAGAATTAGGGTTTATACACATAGCCATATTATGATTTGTACCGGTTTTAAATAGTGTGGGTTCAGAAGACAGAGCTCATGATTTCCTTTGGGGGGTTAGGGTGTTTTTTTCATACATACTCCTATCATGTGAAAGAAAAATCATTGCATGCTCCATCGAGTGTCACATGAATACTATTTTTCTCTTGCAAGTCTGAAAAATGCTTGTATGCTGATCTGTGACAAATATCCTGTACCATCTCTCAACTATATATACAGATGTAACTTCAATGGTGCATTCTTAACACGTATACAAAATATCATATGGTTGAGTGCAGAGGGCCTTGATGATACCATATCAGCGAACACGCCAGCCAAAATTACTTCTCACAAAAAATACTATTGTTTTAACTTATCTTTTTAATCTTTTTCAGGCTTTTTTTCTGCAGAAATTGGTATCTAGTGTAGTAATATGGAAAAATCCTTCTAATTGCTTTTATTTCCATACACACAAATGCATTGGGAACACTACACATTCTTTTCCAAATCAAAACATGAAGAAAAATATATCAAATTTGTGTTGTTCCTCTAAAAAAATTTTGAAGAAAAGTGAATATTAGACTGTTCGAAAAAAAAAAATAAATAGCAGTGTTTGTATTCTTCTTTAGAAACTCAAACATTCACTATATAAACTGAAAAATGTTTGAAGATTTAGCTTTTCTTTGAATCAATATTTAGTTGTATAACCACTGTTTCTGAGAACTGCTGTACATCTGTGTTGCATGGAGTCAACCAACTTCTGGCACCTGTGAACAGGTATTCCAGCCCAGGATGATTGGACTACATTCCACAGTTCTTCTCTATTTCTTGGTTTTGCCTCAGAAACTGCATTTTTGATGTCACTCCACAAGTTTTCTATTGGATTAAGATCCAAGGATTGGGCTGGCCACTCCATAACGTCAATCTTGTTTGGTCTGGAACCAAGATATTGCACGTTTACTGGTGTGTTTGGCGTCATTGTCTTGTTGGAACACCCATTTAAAGGGTATTTCCTCTTCAGCATAAGGCAGCATGACCTCTTCAAGAATTCTGATGTATTCAAACTAATCCATGATCGCTGGTATGCGATAAATAGGCCCAACACCTTAGTA
Organism: Bufo bufo; assembly: GCF_905171765.1. Taxonomy (NCBI): domain Eukaryota; kingdom Metazoa; phylum Chordata; class Amphibia; order Anura; family Bufonidae; genus Bufo; species Bufo bufo. Next base: position 144,843,743 of record NC_053396.1, on the reverse strand, counting down.
TGAGAAACATGCCCATATCATGATTCTAGTGCCACCATGCTTCACTGTCTTCACAGTGTACTGTGGCTTAAATTCAGTGTTTGGGGGTCATCTGACAAACTTTCTCCGGCCAATAGACCCAAAAAGAACTATTTTACTTTCATCAGTCCACAAAATGTCTCTTTAGGCCAGTCAATGTGTTATTTGGCAAATTGTAACCTTTTCAGCACATGTCTTTTTTTCAACAGTGGGACTTTGCGGGGGCTTCTTGCAGATAGCTTGGCTTCACATAGGCGTCTTCTAATTGTAAAAGTACTCACAGGTAGCTTTAGACCTTCTTTGATCTTCCTGGAGCTGATTGTTGGCTAAGTCCTGCCATTTTGGCTATTCTTCTATCCTTTTGAATGGTAGTTTTTCGATATCTTCCACGTCTTTCAGGTTTTGGTTGCCATTTTAAAGCATTTGGGATCATTTTAGCTGAGCAGCCTATCATTTTCTGAACTTCTTTATATGTTTTCCCCTCTCCAATAAACTTTTTAATCAAGATGCACTGTTCTTCTGAACAATGTCTGGAACGACCCATTTTCCTCATAATTTCAGAGAGAAATGCACTATAACCAGCATGTACAACATTTTCGGCCTTTCTTCCTTAAATAAGGGCAATAATTGCCACCTGTTTTTCAAAGAATGAATGATCTCACTCATTGAACTCCAGACTGCTATTATTTTGAACGTGCCCCTTTAAATAAGTGATTGAATTACAGAGAATCAGCAGCATGCATGTCATGATTGTTGGGTCTGTTGGGTTTCTATTACTCTACTACACCTGCTAGTAAATTATTTGCCATGTAGAAATATAATTTATACCAAAAACAGTGATTGATCAGGTTAGTGATGTCTGACTGCTATTATTTTGAACACAACTGTATGATACAACTAAGGCTACTTTTACACCAGCGTTCGGGGCTCCGCTGTGAGCTCCGTTTGAAGGCTCTCACAAGCGGCCCCGAATGCATCTGTACTGCCCCAATGCATTCTGAGTGGATGTGGATCCGCTCAGAATGCATCAGTCTGGCAGCGTTCAGGTGTCCGCCTGACCGTGCGGAGGCAAACGGATCCGTCCAGACTTACAATGTAAGTCAATGGGGACGGATCCGTTTGAAGTTGACACAATATGGCTCAATTTTCAAACGGATCCGTCCCCCATTGACTTTAAATGTAAAGTCTGGACGGATCCGTCTAAACTACTTTCACACTTAGAATTTTTTCTAAACTATAATGCAGACGGATCCGTTCTGAACGGATCCAAACGTCTGCATTATACGAGCGTATCCGTCTGTGCAGACAGCAGACGGATCCGCTCTCAACGCAAGTGTGAAAGTAGCCTAAAACTTTTTCAAGATGGTTCTCCTTTGTTCTTTAAGGTCATCTCTAAGGTCAATGCACTTGGTGTTAACCAGGTATATTAAAGGGGTATTCCAGTTGTTTAAAGTCCCCCCTTATCCACAGAATAGGGTATAACTATTAGATTGGTAGGGGTCCTACTGCTGGGACCCCCCACAAGTACGAGAATGACATACCCCAACAGAGCACTCCAAAATCAACTGAGAGGCAGGTCCAGCATGCAACTGTCACTTCATTCAAAAGTCCAGCTAGGTAATAACCCTTATGAAGAGATTTAATCTTTAATAATAATTACACAACAGACAGGTCCACTGATGTCCCGATGTACATGGATCCACCAGGATAAAGGCAGCTGATCACCTCAATAGGGGAGCTTTCCCTGGATGCATGCCCTGAGGCTAGGCCCTCTGCCCAGGGGTGACCCCTAGTGGTGTGGGACCCCCTGTCCTCGATCCTAGGCTAGCAACTCCTGTAATGCCCTATAATAAGTGGGCCAGTAGTTATCAATCTAATGGTGGACTCATGTACAACCAGACAAAAGGACCAAACACACAATAGAATATGCACGATCTATACAGCCCTAATGGTGTGATCTACCAAGAGGTACAAGGTGCATCAGACTAACTAATTAAAAACGACACCCTATTATAATACTGTCTGATATAGCAGACGAAATTAAATGGCTAACCCCAACGTGTTTCCCCCACGGTGTGGGATCCTCAGGGGGTAGATAATTTTGTATATACACTGCTCAAAAAAATAAAGGCAACACTTAAACAACACAATGTAACTCCAAGTCAATCACACTTCTGTGAAATCAAACTGTCCACTTAGGAAGCAACACTGAGTGACAATCAATTTCACATGCTGTTGTGAAAATGGGATAGACAACAGGTGGAAATTATAGGCAATTTGCAAGACACCCCCAATAAAGAAGTGGTTCTGCAGGTGGTGATCACAGACCACTTCTCAGTTCCTATGCTTCCTGGCTGATGTTTTGGTCACTTTTGAATGCTGGCAGTGCTTTCACTCTAGTGGTAGCATGAGACGGAGTCTACAACCCACACAAGTGGCTCAGGTAGTGCAGCTTATCCAGGATGGCACATCAATGCGAGCTGTGGCAAGAAGGTTTGCTTTGTCTGTCAGCGTAGTGTCCAGAGCATGGAGGCGCTACCAGGAGACAGGCCAGTGCATCAGGAGACGTGGAGGAGGCCGTAGGAGGGCAACAACCCAGCAGCAGGACCGCTACCTCCACCTTTGTGCAAGGAGGAACAGGAGGAGCACTGCCAGAGCCCTGCAAAATGACCTCCAGCAGGCCACAAATGTGCATGTGTCTGCTCAAACGGTCAGAAACAGACTCCATGAGGGTGATATGAGGGCCCGACGTCCACAGGTGGGGGTTGTGCTTACAGCCCAACACCGTGCAGGACGTTTGGCATTTGCCAGAGAACACCAAGATTAGCAAATTAGCCACTGACACCCTGTGCTCTTCACAGATGAAAGCAGGTTCACACTGAGCACATGTGACAGACGTGACAGAGTCTGGAGACGCCGTGGAGAACGTTCTGCTGCCTGCAACATCCTCCAGCATGACATTGGGTCAGTAATGGTGAGGGGTGGCATTTCTTTGGAGGGCCGCACAGCCCTCCATGTGCTCGCCAGAGGTAGCCTGACTGCCATTAGGTACCGAGATGAGATCCTCAGACCCCTTGTGAGACCATATGCTGGTGCGGTTGGCCCTGGGTTCCTCCTAATGTAAGACAATGCTAGACCTCATGTGGCTGGAGTGTGTCAGCAGTTCCTGCAAGACGAAGGCATTGATGCTATGGACTGGCCCGCCTGTTCCCCAGACCTGAATCCAATTGAGCACATCTGGGACATCATGTCTCGCTCTATCCACCAACGTCACATTGCACCACAGACTGTCCAGGAGTTGGCAGATGCTTTAGTCCAGGTCTGGGAGGAGATCCCTCAGGAGACTGTCCGCCACCTCATCAGGAGCATGCACAGGCATTGTAGGGAGGTCATACAGGCAAGTGGAGGTGACACACACTACTGAGCCTCATTTTGACTTGTTTTAAGGACATTACATCAAAGTTGGATCAGCCTGTAGTGTGTTTTTCCACTTTCATTTTGAGTGTGACTCCAAATCCAGACCTCCATGGGTTGAAAAATTTGATTTCCATTTTTAATTTTTGTGTGATTTTGTTGTCAGCACATTCAACTATGTAAAGAACAAAGTATTTCAGAAGAATATTTAATTAATTCAGATCTAGGATATGTTATTTTTGTGTTCCCTTTATTTTTTTGAGCAGTGTAGTTTAAGCAGATGAAAAATAATAAACTGAAGGACGTCGAACGAGTGGAGACCCAAAGTATAGTAGGGTATCCGTACACTAGATATTCAAGACCGTTCAACATTCAGTGGTGTCAAGTCACAAACAACAGTGAAATAAAAAATGAAACAGATGGTATTCATAGGAGGAGAGTGGGGAAGGATAGATATCGCATCCACTGACAAGTGAGTCCAGATCCCGCATTGGTTGAGTTAAGGGTAGTTTTTGTGTCCAGGAGTATCTCAGTGTATAAGATAAACACAGTTTGTACTGCAAAAAAACCATCCGGACTATACGTCACTATGAAGATAATGGTGTCCACCCTAGGAGGACCATAATTGAGGGGAGCACCACGACAGGCACCAACTGGGACCCACAATGAACAGGCCACTCACCTGGGGCTGATGTTTACCTTATCAATAACGTATCAAAGTTTATCGTATGATTAAACATATATGGATGTGAGACGTGGTGGACACCATTATCTTCATAGTGACGTATAGTCCGGATGGTTTTTTGTGCAGTACAAACTGTGTTTATCTTATACACTGAGATACTCCTGGACACAAAAACTACCCTTAACTCAACCAATGCGGGATCTGGACTGACTTGTCAGTGGATGCGATATCTATCCTTCCCCCTCTCCTCCTATGAATACCATCTGTTCCATTTTTTATTTCACTGTTGTTTGTGACTTGACACCACTGAATGTTGAACGGTCTTGAATATCTAGTGTACGGATACCCTACTATACTTTGGGTCTCCATTCGTTCGACGTCCTTCAGTTTATTATTTTTCATCTGCTTAAACTATATACAAAATTATCTACCCCCTGATGATCCCACACCGTGGGGGAAACGCGTTGGGGTTAGCCATTTAATTTCATCTGCTATAACAGACAGTATCATAATAGGGTGTAGTTTTTAATTAGTTAGTCCGATGAACCTTGTACCTCTTGGTAGATCACACCATTAGGGCTGTATACATCGTGCATATTCTATTGTGTGTTTGGTCCTTTTGTCTGGTTGTACATGAGTCCACCATTAGATTGATAACTACTGGCCCACTTATTATAGGGCATTACAGGAGTTGCTAGCCTAGGATCGAGGACAGGGGGTCCCCACCACTAGGGGTCGCCCCTGGGCAGAGGGCCTAGCCTCAGGGCATGCATCCAGGGAAAGCTCCCCTATCGAGGTGATCAGCTGCCTTTATCCTGGTGGATCCATGTACATCGGGACATCAGTGGACCTGTCTGTTGTGTAATTATTATTAAAGACTAAATCTCTTCATAAGGGTTATTACCTAGCTGGACTTTAGTATTTTCTACCCCTTAACCCATTATATATAACTCTATTTAAAATTGCTGGACTTTAATTGTCACTCCATTCATCTCTATGGTAGTTCCAAAAATAGCTGAGCACTGCACTCGGCTGCTTCTGGGACTCCTATGAATGAAGAATGGAGCGACAGGACACATGCTCAACCTACCACTCTGTTATTTTTGGACAGCTGCGAGGAAGGGTACAAGTTCTCATGATCAGTGCAAGTCCATCTGTGAATAGGGGATAACTTTTACCAATTGGAATACCCCTTCAACACATGGCAGATTTGCGGCTTTTTGGAAAAGAAATGTCATTATTTCTGCAGGTTGTATCTGGATTTCTGCAAGCCCTATTTAGAATAGGAATTTTTTGCAAATATGTATGTACCAAGTATAAAGTTGACGCAGCTTTACTATATACATTGTTCAATTTAAGCCTCTTGATGTTTAAAACAAACACACATGTTGAAAATAGGCATTAAAAGAAGTTAGCCTGCATTTTTTCCAAATTTAGTTGTACTTCAGCTTTCAATTTTTTTGTGGTATGACAAACCCATCATATGTACTATTGTAATGTAAGTACGTCCAATCTGAAAAGTACATGGAATACACCTGCAATATATGTCAATGTGAAATACAACATACATCCACCTAATCTTTTTTTTTTTTTGACAACCCCATTTACTTTATGCTGATCATCAATGTGTTTATAGATGAACCAACCCAATTTCTTATCACTGCAGAGGCAAGGGCACTACACAGAGAATTTCCTAAAAACCCATATGCAAGACCCAGTGAGAATGATTGTGTCAGAATCTACAGTTTTAAAGCAACTACTCAGGTGCTGAAAAAGCATTTTCCCACATTTGTTTTATACGTCACTTATGTTGTACTGCATTTGCAGGAGCCAAAAACACTATGAACAGAATCAAGGGCCCTAGACGTGAGCTTTATTGTTAGTAAGGGAAAACATCTCTAGCCCTTAGATTTTAATATCTGCACTGCAGCTACTTCTAGTTCCATTTTAAACTTCAGCATCTCTTTGGCGCATTGGCCATTAAATAATAATGACAATAAATTGTAATGTACAATAGAAAAAGCAACACAAGGAATACATACAGGAATACTATGAAGCTTAATATTTTGCATTTTAAAAGCACCACTGCTTTATATCTAGAAAAAAATTGGCTCTCTAGAGCTAGGATTATATACATGCTGTAAAATATATTGCTAGCTTCTATGCTGGATGAACATAGAGCCAAGGCTGTCTCATATCTCAACATTTATTCATGTAATAAGTTGTGCAGAAACTTAACTTAAAGAATTCCTGGACTTTTGGGAATGACTTTTTGTTATACCACACATTTTAATTCTCCATCTCTATCAGTGGGATGGGAAGAATCATGTAAGGAACACATATTTCTGCACATAGGACATCAAGGGTAGAAATCTAGCAGCTTACATGTTCACTTTACCGGACCTGTAAAGGATAGATAACTTACCTGCTTCCCAGTGCTGGCTCCCCACTTCTTCTCCTCCAGGATTGCCACTCTACGCTGGTCTCCCTCTCTTAAACATCCGGTTTGACCAATTACTGGCCGCAGCAGAGACTCGATCCCCTTGCATAATGTGACCATTTGTCCTGATGTAAGGGGAGCTGGTCACTGCCTCAGCAAGTGATTGGCTGCAGGGATATCAAACTGGATGTTTACAGCGAGGGAGCCTAGTGGAGCATGGTAAGCCTAGAGAAGGAAGGGGAGCCAACACTGGGAAGCAGGTAAGTAGAGATGTCCCGAATAGTTTGCCGGCGAATATCTTGTTCGCGTTCACCACGGCGGGTGAACATATGCGATGTTCGGTCCGCCCCCTATGCGTCATCATTGAGTAAACTTTGACCCTGTACCTCACAGTCAGCAGACACATTCCAGTCAATCAGCAGCAGACCCTCCCTCCCAGACCCTCCCACCTCCTGGACAGCATCCATTTTAGATTCATTCGGAAGCTGCATTCTTAGTGAGAGGAGGGACAGTGTAGCTGCTGCTGATTTAATAGGGAAATCGATAGCTAGGCTAGTGTATTCAGTGTCCACTACAGTCCTGAAAGACTCATCTGATCTCTGCTGTAAGGACAGCACCCCAAAAAGCCCTTTTTGGGGCTAGAACATCAGTCTGCTTTTTTTTTTTCTGTGTAATCTAATTGCAGTTGCCTGCCTGCCAGCGTGTGTGTCAGGCTCACAGCGTATACTGTGCCCACTTGCCCAGTGCCACCACTCATATCTGGTGTCACAATAGCTTGCCGTTAAAAAAAACTGTTGGACTGAAATAAAAAAAACTTTTTGGACTGAAATAATAGCAGTCATTTTCCTTCACAAGTGTGCGTTTCAGGGCCTGCAAGGGCACAGTGTCACACCGGTGCATAGGGGACGTAACGGGGATTAAACTGATAAGAATAGAACAACATAACACACCACAACTATCTGGCGGCACATTAGATTGCACGCGCAGTGCCCCAAATTTGAAGTAGGAGGACCGACCAAGCATCTTTTTCCATCTCCCCGTTCCTAAAATCAATGCCATATACACGTCCCCTGATAGGGGACGTAACAGGGATTAAACTGATAAGAATAGAACAACATAACACACCACAACTATCTGGCAGCACATTAGATTGCACGTGCAGTGCCCCAAATTTGAAGTAGGAGGACCAACCAAGCATCTTTTTCCATCTCCACGTTCCTAAAATCAATGCCATATACATGTCTCCTGATAGGGGACATAACAGGGATTAAACTGATAGGAATAGTACTACTTAACACACCTTATAATAACGCAGAGAGAGGCAACACAGAGAGAGGAGTCTGAAGAAGAGGAGTCAGAGGAGGAAGGTGGCTTTGAGGAGGTGGAAGACCAACCACAGCAGGTGTCCCAGGGGGCTTGCTGACCCTTGGTGTTGTACGTGGCTGGGTGGAGGAAGAGACCTTCAATGACATCAGTGAGGACAAGGAACGGGGCATGGCTAGCTTGGTATCCAACCTTGTGCAAATGGGGAGTTTGCGGTTGTGCAAATGGACTGTTTGCGGTGCGTTAAACGGGGAGTTTGGTCTGTCACTGTGAAGCGGGCGTAATCCTTACACTACCTGATCGATACAACATCATGGGAAACAGCTATAGTGGTGGCTCACTCCTAATTACCTATGGTATGGTGCTACCAACCCAAAAGGAGAGGACACCCTACCTCTCAAGAGTAAATTGGGAAATAAAGAAGTGTGTTGGGCGAGCACTCTAACATAAAGCACACATTTAATCAGGTAAAATGTCAATCAAGGTAAAACAAATACCTTGCACAGTTCTAATAATCATCATTCCTTATTGTGGTTATTGATGTATTTTATTCATTTTATGTATTTGTTTTACCTTGATTGACATTTTACCTGATTAAATGTGTGTTTTATGTTAGAGTGCTCGCCCAACACACTTCTTTATTTCCACGATACAATATCATACCTGATGTTTTAAAGCACATTATTCCAAACAATTTAGGAATGTTAGGTGATTTATGCCCTTTATGGATTAAAACCCGACTCTGCGTCAACTACGTAATTTTCCATGGGAGTTTTGCCATGGATCCCCCTCCGGCATGCCACAGTCCAGGTGTTAGTCCCCTTGAAACAACTTTTCCATCAGTATTGTGGCCAGAAAGAGTCCCTGTGGGTTTTAAAATTCGCGAACATTTGCGAAAATTCACGTTCGCCGTTCGGGAACGGAAAATTTTATGTTCGCGACATCTCTACAAGTAAGTAGGCTTTCCTTTATAGGCCTGGTAAACTGAAGAGAGTTATGCCAGCCACCTTTTATTGCACAAATTCTTTAAGTTTACCTTTGTTTCGGACCTCACTTAAGATAATTAGAAGCAAAAAGCTATTTCTGTCTTCTTATTTTAAAGGGGTTGTAGAGGATAATAAAAATGGGGCTGCATCTTCCAAAAGCAGTATTACATGTGTTCACAGGTTGTGCATGGAATTGCAGCTCACCATTAACCTCAGTGGAACTGGGCTGCAATAACAGATACAACCCTTGAACAGGTGTGACACTTTTTCAGAAAAAAATCGGCCACGTTTTTATAATCCTAAACAACCCCATTAAATGGAATGTGTAGTCATAAGATTACCTACTGCGTAAATCACTTTTTTATGTTTTATGTATTTTTAAATTTGAAATAATTTTTGGCGGTTACTTTTAATTTTTCATGTTAGAATCTCTGATTAAGCTAGGCTGCCACTAACTCTGTCCAAGTATCTTCGATATACCAATTTTTCTCTACAAGGCATGCACAAAAAAACACTGCCATGTGCAAGATCTGCAGGGTTAAAATAATCTATGGGTGTTCAAACACAAACACAGGTACCAGGGCTCTATTACAGCACATGAGTCATCCTGACCAGAGTTAAAGGAAAAATAGAACTGGTCAGAATTCAGAACAAGTCTGTCCTCCTTCTCCCATTCTTCTTTGTGGCAATAAGGCCACATCCCCAAGCAAAACAGTGTCTTTGTCATTATCTTCACCTACTTCTTCCCCTGCTCAGTCTTTTCCTCCTACTACAGTACTTTGTCTCCGCTCCATTTTAAGACATCTATAATGGAATGTGTGGCCATGGAAAAATGGTTTGTGACCAGCAATTAGCTTGTGTATAAGCTGAACTTCCACCTCCAACCTAGCCAAATTGCTGGTCATGCAGTTGCAGCAGTATCACTTAGTTGTATTAAATGTGGCACACTTCCTCTTCTTCACTCAAATTTTCATTAACATACATTATTGTTCCTGGCCAGCTGTCTGTAAAATGTATCTTGTCATTCTGCAAACATGCTGCATTTCAACACCTTCACCCGAATTTTATTTTTCTCTATGGCGTTTGTGCTTCTGGCCAGTTGTTCATAAAATATGTCTCATTATTCTGCAAATGTGGAGCTGTTTCATGTATTTCCCCAAATTCTGTTTCTCTCTTATGCTTCTGCCCAGCTGACCTCATAATGTCTCGTCTGTTTTTCGGATGGCAGATGAACCCGAATCTTTTCAGGTTCATTTAGGAAGAATCCACTAAAATGGCATGTAGTTCTATTTTAGTGCACATGTCTGCAGGAAAAAAGCAGTAGAGAGGAAGAAGAAGGGGTCTCACATGACCCTGAGAGGAAGTGGGGGGGGGGGAGGCTTGCCCAATTGACTCCCAGGCTGACAGACAGCCTGGATGAGCCGATCAATGCGGCAGCAGGCAGGGAGATGCTCTGGGACCCGTACACTAATACACAGGTTAGGGCAGCAATTTACCTATGAGTGTTAACGTGAAATTGAGCATTAGGCTTTCTATGAATTCAATTTCCACATGGTTGGAATTAAATTTTTTAGAGGGTTTAAATTTCATTAACCCACATACAGTTGCAAGAAAAAGTATGTGAACCCTTTGGAATTATATGGATTTCTGCACAAATTGGTCATAAAATGTGATCTGATCTTCATCTAAGTCACAACAATAGACAATCACAGTCTGCTTAATCTAATAACACACAAAGAATTAAATGTTACCATGTTTTTATTGAACACACCATGTAAACATTCACAGTGCAGGTGGAAAAAGTATGTGAACCCCTAGACTAATGACATCTCCAAGAGCTAATTGGAGTGAGGGTCAGCCAACTGGAGTCCAATCAATGAGATGAGATTGGAGGTGTTGGTTACAGCTGCCCTGCCCTATAAAAAACACACACCAGTTCTGGATTTGCTTTTCACAAGAAGCATTGCCTAATGTGAATGATGCATCACACAAAATAGCTCTCAGAAGACCTACAATTAAGAATTGTTGACTTGCATAAAGCTAGAAAGGTTTATAAAAGTATCTCCAAAAGACTTGCTGTTCATCAGTCCACGGTAAGACAAATTGTCTATAAATGGAGAAAGTTCAGCACTGCTGCTACTCTCCCTAGGAGTGGCTGTCCTGTAAAGATGACTGCAAGAGCCCAGCGCAGACTGCTCAATGAGGTGAAGAAGAATCCTAGAGTGTCAGCTAAAGACTTACAAAAGTCTTTGGCATATGCTAACATCCCTGTTAGCGAATCTATGATACGCAAAACACTAAACAAGAATGGATTTCATGGGAGGATACCACAGAGGAAGCCACTGCTGTCCAAAAAAACATTTCTGCACATTTACAGTTTGCACAAGAGCACCTGGATGTTCCACAGCAGTACTGGTAAAATATTCTGTGGACAGATGAAATCAAAGTTGAGTTGTTTGGAAGAAGCACACAACACTATGTGTGGAGGAAAAGAGGCACAGCACACCAACATCAAAACCTCATCCCAACTGTGAAGTATGGTGGTGGGGCATCATGGTTTGGGGCTGCTTTGCTGCGTCAGGGCCTGGACGGATTGCTCTGATCGAAGGAAAAATGAATTCCAAAGTTTATCAAGACATTTTGCAGGAGAACATAAGGCCATTTGTACACCAGCTGAAGCTCCACAGAAGATGGGTGTTGCAACAGGACAACGACCCAAAGCATAGAAGTAAATCAACAACAGAATGGCTTAAACAAAAAAAATATGCCTTCTGGAGTGGCCCAGTCAGAGTCCTGACTTCAACCCGATTGAGATGCTGTGGCATGGCCTTCAAGAAAGCGATTCACACCAGACATCCCAAGAATATTGCTGAACTGAAACTGTTCTGTAAAGAGGAATTGTCAAGAATTACTCCTGACCGTTGTGGACGTCTGATCTGCAACTACAGGAAACGTTTGGTTGAAGTTATTGCTGCCAAAGGAGGTTCAACCAGTTATTACATCCAAGGGTTCACATACTTTTTCCACCTGCACTGTGAATGTTTACATTGTGTTTTCAATAAAAACATGGTAACATTTAATTCTTTGTGTGTTATTAGTTTAAGCAGACTGTGATTGTCTATTGTTGTGACTTAGATGAAGATCAGGTCACATTTTATGACCAATTTGTGCAGAAATCCATATAATTCCAAAGGGTTCACATACTTTTTCTTGCAACTGTATATACATGATTACTGCAGCAATACACAGGGTAGCATATCAATCTACCTGTGAGTGTTAATGTGAAATTAAGCTTAAGGCTCAATCGTCCATTTCCATGAATTCCATTTCCACATGGTTGCAATATTTTTTTTTATTGTTCAGTTTAATAAATCAGCATTTATACTTTATTACTGCAGCAATACACAGGGTAGGGCAGCAATCTACCTGTGAGTGTCAACATGAAATTGAGCATCAATCCTCAAGTATTCATTTACATGAATTACATTTCCACACAGTTGTGATTTAATTTTTTGGGGGGAATTAATTTAATTAAATAGCATATATATGTTATTACTATAGCAATATTCAGAGTAGGACAGCAATCTAACTGATGGATACAGGAGGAAAGTGTGATAATTTACCTACTGGCGGGCACAACTAAACTGCCACACCTTACCTGTTATTACCCAAAAAAAACAAGAATAACTGTATGGGTGTGTCGTAGGGGCTAGCTTGCGGTGTAGCACAACAGCTTATAACCTTGCAAATCTCTACAGTATTCCCCCTCCCATAACTGGTGTTGTAGCACGTGCCTGAGTATTCCTCCTGAGCAAAACGACAGCCTGGCTTGAGTTTCTGCGAAGTTGATCAGCATTCCAGTTTGAAATGTCCCTTTAAATTATGGAGTCCTTGCAATGAACAATAGCAGCACTTGTGGCCTGATACAAACAGAGACCCTAACTAACTAACTACAGGCCCGGTCTCAGTTTCTAGGCGCCAACACTGTAATGAGTTGATTGCACGATCTTACAGACCCGGGTCTGCTCTGCATCCGCTGGTGACTCTGAACAAAACAAATGCCTCTCCAACAAGCATGCGGTCCCGCAGTGTATGTAGATTTGCTCCTCAGCTCTCATCAGCGTTCCTGGAAGCAATCCTCGTTCTTCTGGTCAGGATCAGGGTCTTGGACATGATCAGGTTCACTTAGCTGCTGCTCTGGTCATTGAGGGATGCTCTCACACCTGGATGCCATCAGATCCTCTGCTCACACAGTTCCCTCTAGGGTGGCTGCCCCCTTTCTCTTCTTCTCCAGGCTCTGTGTAACTCCACCTCTCATGAATATGGAAATATATGCAGTATGTAGCTATGTTTAGGAAACAGTGGCATCTTGTGGCCAAACAGCAGAATGTCAGTCCGGATCATTTAATTTAATCTACACAAACAGTGTTCAGACAGGGAGCATGTGTTGTTTCCAGGTTGGGCAGTGGTAGCTCATGCTATTCATGCTGAAGTTGTTCCACATATGTATTTTTGAAGAGACACTGACACTCATGCAACAGGTGGCCCTGTAGCTGTTGGGGACCTACAGTGAGAAACTCCCATGGAGGAGGAGGTGCAGCAACATAAGGATGAGGAAGAGAGGTCAGAGTTGCAGGAGAAAGAGGATGATGGTGACACCAGCCACAACACCATATCGTCTCAGTGGGGGACAGAGGTGTTGCATACCCTGTTCCCTCATCACATGGACTTCTGGGCAGGCAGACTGGAACAGTGCCTGAACTGGCACAGCACTCTCTTTTTTTGCCCAGCATTCAGTGTACACTGATATTAGTGCTGCGGAGGGATGGGAATGGACTAAGTTGTCCATGAACTAAGTTGTCCTCTGCCAGTGTCCAAAACATCACTTTTGTCAAAATGAACCAAACCTAGATTCAGGAGGATTTTCACACTCCTCCAGATGATTCTGATTAATAGATCTTACCTTGCCACTGTTGCTGTCTGTCTGCCTACCATCACGTTCTGTACGGAAGCTGCAGCCGCCTCCATTATTCCACTAATGGGACCTGCCAGCCATCACATTCTGTATGGCTGCTGATGCTACCTGCATCATGCCACTGCTGTCTGTCTGTTAACTATTACTTTCTGTACAGCTGCTGCTGCCACTTGCATAATGCCTCTAATTTATGGCTACTGATGCTGCCTCCATAATACCACTGCTTTTTATCTGTTTACCATCATGTTCTGTATGGCTCCTGCTGCCTCGATTTTGCCACTAATGTGACCTTCCAATGATCACGTTCTGTATGGTTGCTGCTGCCACTGTCTCCATCATGCCACTGCCAACGTAAGGCTGTTGCTGCCTTTCTACCAACTTGTACCATATGGCTGCTGCTGCTCCTTGCTGTTAATCCCCTACTGCCACCTCCATTAACACAAAGCATCTGCTGTCACAATCACTACTAATAATAATACTACTAACCACAGACAGCCTTGTATGTTCCATGCTATACTGCTCCTGCTGCATCCATTAATGAAGCTGCATGCCACCATATCCATACCACACCCTTTCCACATCTGCATTGCACTGCTGCTGCTCCCAATTAAGTTTTAATTTTTTTTGTGCTCGTTCACAACAAGCCACTTATTCTTCTGACAATTAACACTTGTGCGTATCATTCAGGCAAGGAATTCCGACCCCGTCAAGGCATAATGTTAGGCCACTTGGCCTCCCCTTATTTATTTTTAATTTTTTTTTATCCCATAACGCCATGTGTTTAAATATCATCTGCCCCTGATAAGGAACCATTTCTGAAGCTTTGGAATATGAAAAGGCATAACACATGTGCCGGCGTGGTGTGTTTTTAAACATGCTACATGTTAACGCATCAAACATGCTTTTTCCCATAGCTATGTATGTCAGAGTCACTCAGACATCATTTACTATCATTTTGTTACGGATCTTTCTTTCCAAAAATTCAGCGAACAGGAACCAAAACGAATCTCGAGTGGTTTGCTCATCTCTAGTCTTGTTGTTCTGCAAATGTGGTACACTTTAACACCTTTTTAACAGACTTTTTTTTTCCCTGGCCATCTGTCTATAAAATATATCCTAATATGGGAAGGCAAATTAGAACAGTTGCTAGAACTGGCCCACTCTAATGTTGCTAGACTGTCCAGCCTCCACCATACTGTCAGAGAGGGTTTTAAGGATGACAGGTGGCGTCAAAACTTGACCTGCAAAAGGGTTCAAAACATCACTTTGGTCAAAAAGAATCAGGCATGGATTAATTAGGGCTTTCACACACCTCTGGCTGAGGCCAATGACTAGATCTGACATTGCTGATAGGGGCTATTTATTGTCAACCCAATCATGCCACTGCTACTTTCTGCTTTGCTACCATCATATTCCTTAATGGATACCACCTCCACCACCGTGTCTGTTCCTCCCCCTACTGCCACTACCATTACCTCTACACTGCCTCCACTATTATGACTACTACCCCTACATAACCACACACACACACACACATCTAAAGCCTTGTCTCTTTCATGCTATGCTGTTACTCCTGCCGCTTTTATTTTTGCCACATGCCACTATTACCCCCTATACACTTTACTCTTTCCACATCTACACTGTACTGATGCTGCTTCCAAATAAAGTAAAATAAATATTTCAGGTGTGTTCAAGACAAGCCATTAACACTTATGTGTAAACAAAACAGCAGCAGGCAATTCTGTATCTGTTAAGGCATAATTTTTGGATGCTTGTTCAGAACAAGTCCCTGCTTCTTCTGACACTACCATGTATTTAAATAACCATGGGGAAATAATGGTCACTCTAATTTACCAACAAATGGGTACCCAATTATAAATACAAGAAAAACTAAATTTGTGGGTAACCTCAATTAAGACTTAACTTTTGATACATTATTAAAATAATATGCCCAAAAAGAAGCGGAAGATCGCCCACCAGGGTATAACACACTTATCACAAATCACTCAGTGGTGAATAACTACAGCATTGCTACCGTATATAAGTGCCAGGAGACATACAGAGGGGACGGGGGTAGGGAGGGGAAGGGAAAACTGGGTCACTTCCTCCTAGTAAGCCCTCCTCTAATGATCCTAAACGCTGGGGATCAACAAGTTCATCCTAAACACCCACTGCATGTCTCCTTCCTCCTTGTATAACCCTTAATGTCCCTATGCCGCACCAATTGACTGGCCAGCTACGTCTGGGAAAAGGAGCAAGCGGAGGAACTGCCACCTGGCACAATAGAAGAAAACACAAAGATATAGCAAAATAAAGCAAATTCTCAGGTATATGATGTCCTGCCCAGGCATAAAGATATAATTATGCACAGAAAATCAAGCAGTATATAGCAATGTCCCAGTACCACTCTTCCCGACTCATCAGACTTACAGCAATAAAATACAGCAATAAAATAACAAAAGATTGAGCAACAGATAAAGTGCAAATAACAGATAAAACTTGGCTTAACAATGGCAGAAGCTCCATCTGGTCAATCTAATGGAGTACTTTGTCCTCAGAGCACAGCCCTCTATGTTCTCTGAAGCTAATAGTCATCCAGCTGGGCTTGTGGCGGCAGCGTGTGTATAAACCATGTGTGTATAATCCCCGGCAAGCATCTGGCATAATTTTTGGGCCTCTGATAGATATGTGGATATCATTCTTGATTAAGTAAGATGGCCCTCATATCCTCTAGCTAATGCCTTATTCACTTATGTTCCAAGAGGACCCTCCTCCCTGATGTGTCATATATGACGTATGCTGTACTGCTATGAAGCCATTACAAGATGGTGCTTGCACTTAGATGTTTACATAGTTTGCATACCAGAGTTAGTAAAACAATGCACAATGCGCAGATACCAAGTGTTATCTCTTTTCTTATTTTTGTATAGCCAATGTAACAATGCCACGAGCCTCAGGTGAAATGCCCCCTCTGATGTACATATATACTGCTTAGCTTACTGTAATAAATAATAAACTGCTTTGACCCTAGCCTGTTGTCAGTGTGGGTTCTTCCATGCATGTAAAATCATAGGATCAGAACAATTTGGAGAAGTAGAGCAAACGTTTTTTAGACCCGATTGAGGGCATCTTCAACAGTTTGGCACCCAACGTGGGGCCTCAGGAGAAGGTAGCATCAGTAACCGAAGGTTTGGGTTCCCAAAGCACGGTGGATGTCACTTGAGGACGGGGACTGCAGCCCCAGAGACAATGCAAGAAAATTGACTATCTTACCTGCCTCTTCTACCCCGCCATGCTAGGGTGACCTGTTCTGCTGGTTTATGTTGCATTACCCTGTGAGTAGCGGCTTCATTTGATGTTGAAATCCCGAGGCCCTAGAACCAGTCTTTGCAGGCAGACGCGGTAGTGCGTCCGCATGGTCATCGGAGGGGAAGACTGCCAGGGTCTCGGAGGATATCCGTATTTTGCCAAAACAGGTATATAGCTCCACTCAATCAATATTTGTCAAAAACAGGTATATGACACCCCTCAATCAGTATTTTGTGGAAGCAGGTGTATTGCAGCCCTCAATCAGAATTTGAATGAAGAAGGTATATAGCAATAGCACCCCTTAATCAGTATTTTGCGGAAGAAGGTATATGGCACCCCTCAATCCGTATTTGGCCAAAACAGGTATATGGCACCCCTCAATCAGTATTTGGTAGAAACAGGTATACTGTATGGCACTCCTTAATCAGTATTTTTTAGAAGAAGGTGTATCACAGCCCTCAGTCAGTATTTGGAGGAAGAAGTTATATATTAATAGCACCCCTCAATCAGTATTTGGTGGAAACAGGTATATGGCACCCCTCAATGAGTATTTTGTGGAAGAAGGTATATGACACCCCTCAATCAGTATTTGGTGGAAACAGGTATAGAGCACCCCTCAAACAGGATTTCTGGAAGAAGTTATATTGCAGCCCTCAAGCAGTTTTTTTGGGGGCAACAGGTATATCACACCCGTTCCAATTAGTTACTCCAATAGCGTTTGTCCCTCTATCTAGCTGTGGTATCGGAACCATACATAACTGCTGCACAATACAAATACACTATAATTTCTATGTTAGAAAGTATATTATAAGTATATCCCACCTTTCGATAGCACACCTATACCAGTTCTTAAAATGACTTTTGTGGCCCTATTAGCTAGCGTTTGGTGTCCCTAACTGTCCCTGCTCCAAAATGCAACCTCTCCCTACACTGGCAAAACACATAATGTGTAACGGCTGCCAGATCGGGTTCTGTTATAGGGTTGGGGGTGTGTTCATGTGCTGAAACGTCTCAATTGCCTGTCCTTTCCCACTTGATGCTTGTTCGGCGAATCGCGAATGAGCAAAGTTTGCCGCGAAACGACCGCAGGGCGAACCGCAAGGCCATCTCTACTGATGTGATGATGAGGCCAAATTAAGAGTTAAATCAAGAATGAAAAAAAGAATCGTCACACAGATATAGGGAGGTGTGTGCTCTGGCTTTCGGCCAAAAAAGAGTGAACACAGGACATTCGGCCTTAAAATTTGAACATTCTGTTATAGATATTATAAAATAACAATCCAAGAACCAGCATGAAAATAATTAAGTATAAGAAATTGGGCAGGACAGAAATGTATGATGAACAGACAAGTAATTATTTTTACATGCCGCTGATACTACCATCCAAGATGGCGCTGAGAGACCCTACCACCCCCAGCGGCCATCTTAGCTAAAGTAACTTCTTCACCAGCGGCCATCCTAACTAATCCAATTTCAGGCCTGGCTGCCATCTTAACTCCTGCAACTTGCGGCCTGCCCAGCGGCCATCTTAACTGAGGGAACTTCCTGCCCGGCAGCCATCTTAGTTACTGGTATTTTTCCTGATACGGCTACAAGCACGAGAAAATACACATAGATCTAAGTAGCCCTACATAGAGTACTGAGCTCAGTAAGTGAAGGATACACATATACCTGTAATTAGGTATTACTGGTAGTATTGTTTAATTAGATGAAATGCCTTAACTTCTATGTTTTTGTTTCCTTTACTAGGATTAAGTCAGCACTTGGAGGCAACTTTATATCGATCCATAGCAGTTTGTTGTGGCTGGTGTGGATGTCCGGGACTTCAGGTCAAGGGAAGTACTCAGCCCTAGGGGTTCTGCCCATCAGCTAGAATCACAAAAGGAAGGGATTGGGATAAAAATGGTCTCCAGACAGATTCTGTTCTTTTCTGTCTTTCATATGATGTTGTTGAAGAATGCCAACCTTGAGATAAGATGATGCAGCAGTGGTAAAGAAGAAAGAATGCAGACAGGCATTGAAGGACATCAGGAAACTAATGAAAGGTGTAGACATGCCCCCCCCCCCCCCCCCCAATGGTAAACTAAGAGTAGTAGGGAGAAAAAGCATGTAGGGAAATACAGGGTGGCTGAAAGATAACACGCTCACAGAACAGGCAGAAGTCTGGCTGTGGGTAATGAGGAAAGTGTATAGACGAGGTGTGGAGAGACAGAGAAAGTCGGGTTATGAATTTTATCATATTGTTAATCCACTAAACAAAGAAAGGAAAAAGTAAGTCTGCCACCCTATAATGATCCTGGGGGCTGGACCTGCAGAGTCTGCGGGACCCAGAACCCAGACTGGAGAGAGTGTTACGCTGTGTCTGGTACTCCTCATCCAAACCACATGAGAGGAACAAATCACGGAAAAAAATATAAAACATCCTGCACAATATGATAATGACCAAGTGTCTCAGATTTTATCAATAGAGTGAGGGCTTAGTCCATATGTTATGCTTGCATCTATTATTATAGTGCATTATTTTCTGTGATTGTATAAATGTAGCCATGTGCATCCGCAACATTCATTATCATATCGTGCAGGATGTTTTATATATTTTTTTCCGTGATTTGTTTAACTTGTCTTGAAGGAGTGGCACCTTCATTTGTGAATACGCTCCTATTTTGGGAGTAGTATTCATGTGCACTTTTGCCCCACCTATCTAATAGGCGACCTTGATTTAAGGTGGTACATATAGGTGTGTGTGCTCCTCCTCCCACCGGATGCTGTTGCACATGGAGGTAACTAGGAGCAACACACTATATGTGAGGGGTCTGTGCTCTTAAACATAAATGCATAACGGCATAGGCAGGTTTAGCGTAGGACCAGCCTGAACTGAGACCACCTTGTCGCTTGGTAGGTGGGCTTAGATGTGTTTTGATCAAAATATATTTGCCAAGTGTCTCGGATTTTATCAACAGAGTGAGGGCTTAGTCCATATGTTATGCTTGCATCTATTATTATAGTGCATTATTTTCTGTGATTGTACCGCATGAGAGGATTGTATTCTTTGTTGACCGTTCCCGGATCACTGTGGGTCCTTACAGACAGCCATGTTTATAGGAATGGCTGGCCAAGTTTAGGAAACAGGCAATCCAGTATTGGCTGTGCCCTTAAAATTTTAAAGTGCGGCCCAATGATATCCCTCACTCTGGGTGATAAAGAAGTAGTCCCGTTTTTGCTTGATACTGAAGCACTCAAGACAGTTGGGCACAGCAAATATGTCCTCCCATGACTTAATCTCCAAGAACACCAGTCCTTGGGTGGAAGTGGATGGGAAAGTAGTACACTCCCCTTTTAACAGAACGCATCCGTATTAGAATTGCCCTTACCCTAGAAGTGCTTGCCTGGTTGCTGGTCAGTGATAACGCCCCCTGTTGCCTCGTAAGTGCAGACTTGCTTGCGAAAGTACGTGCCAGCTTCTCATACCAGGAGGATGGCGCTGTTGAGTTCACAGGTGCCCTCAATGACCAGGAACTTTGTTTGTTGGCCGTTAGTGATAAAACTCCATTGTCCATGTTTGTGTCAGTACTCCCCACAGAAAGAGAAGGAAGCCCTGCTTGCAGGACCCATGGATGTTGGCAAGCTCCCAGTACCTCCTGGTGAAGTGGAGATGAAACCTAGCACCCCACTTCCAAGGAAGATGCAATATCTCTTCAATATGGCACAGTCAAATGCCATATCTGAAACATTCCGAGACCTTTTGTAAAAAGGGTTATCAAGGATATTGTATCCCCTACTAACACTCTTTTGTACCCTGTGAACAAGAAAAGTGAGAAGAGAAAACCCACCCAGTACCAGATGGTACGTGACCTACGTGCTGTCAATGAAGCCACAGTTTGTAACAGCCGCATTGTGCCCAGTACACACACCTTGTTGGCTCAGGTTCCCACTACCCCTACCCACTCCACTGTGATTAATTTGACAATTTTTTTCTTTTCAGTACCACTACATTCAGACAGTTGGTAGTTGTTTGCCTTCACACATGAGGGTAAACAGGATACTTGGCTGGTACTGCTGCAGGGAGCCCAGAACTCGCCCAGTATGTATACTGCAGCCATGTCACTCCTGTCCTTTTTTAGCTGATCATGGCTGCAAGGTAAAGAAGAGGGAAAAAAAAGCTTCAGTTATGCTGTATTACTGTTACCTTCCTGGGGTTAAACATCTCACCTCTGAATGCAAGAAGGCTGTGGAGGACACCCCTTTGCCCAGAAATGAATGCACTGAGGACTTGTTCCTTATTGCAGACCTTGGATACGCAAGTTTGATGAGGCCTCTTTATGATTGTTTATATTTTAGTCCCTTCCACTTTATCAATGAGTTGGTAGATACCTTTATGCCCTAAACCTAGCAATTTTGTGCTCCCCCACACTGGACCTATCAGATTATTACATTTAGATTGTATTGTACAGAAGTAAATGGCCATGCCTAAGCTGTCCTCACCCAACTGCATGGCCAGCAACAACGCCCTGTGGCATATTTTTCAGCCAGACTTGACCCCATGGCCAGAGGTGCCCCTTACTGCATCAGAGCAGTAGCAACTGTACAAGCCATGGGATGACACACCAGTCAAAAAACTGCTTTGTGTGATTTAGTACATGGTATGTCCCAGGGTTCAGCACTGTAGTAGCCAGATATACTCAAGGATGTATGATTTGTGCCCAGAACAATGTTGGCAAGGTGGTTAAGGTACCCCAGAAACGCACGTCTTGCCTGTTGTATCTGTTTCAACACTTGCAGACTACATTCAACTACCCAAGGTGGGCGTGTATGAGTATGTATTGGTGTGTGATGACTTGTTTTCAGGATGGCCAGATGCATTCCCGGTAGAAGATTATGGCCGAAGTTGTATGCAGGTATGGGTTACCTGAGACCATTGAAAGTGACAGAGGTGTTCACTTCACAGGTGAAATGATGCAGGAGATGATGAAGGTTTTGGGTGTAGAACAGGCCTTACATGCTTTATACCATCCACAACGCTGCGGTAGGGTAGGAAAAAAGGAACTGAACCGAACACTAAAGTTAAAGATTCAAAAAGCCATGAACAGAGTGCCTGCTGGCAGCCCACTTTTCAGTAAAGGTATACCCCTAGCCGTAAGACAGTCCTTAGTCCCTATTAGGTCCTTTTTGGGTCAGCCCCTAGGACGGTATTGTATTTCCAACAGCAGGCTCCAGATGCAACATTGTTGTCTGACAGATTATGTGATCAGTTTGCACAAGCATTTGTCTATAATACACTCTCGAGTTTTTGCTTTATTTCCAGATCTTGATAAAGTACCAGAAACCCACCCACTTGTGTCTGGAGATTGGGTGGTGGTAAAAAGACACTCTAGAAAAGTCCTCAAACCCTGTTATGATGGTCCATTCCAAGTGTTGCTGACCACAAGCACATCAGTAAAGCTCAAGTTAAATCCTAATTGGATCTAAGCCAGTCATTGCAAGAAAATATTCAGTCTTGTGTGCTGTTGTTCCCCCTTGTGTGACTGCTGATCCTGACTGAAAGAAAATGGATTTCAAATGAGATAACAAAAATAGATTTCTGAGCTATAAAAAAGTTGTTTAAAAGGAAGAACAAAGCTGTGACAGTCCAATACTTCCAGCCCAGTGACACATAAATAGTATTGCCCAAAGATTCCCAGTATTAATAGTTTTTATGTTCACAATAATCGAGAAGTCACCACTCAACATCACCCCCATATATTCTGTATTAGGGATAGGTGAGAATCTGACTTACCATTGTATAAGCCAATTACGAGGGAGTCTATCCAATAGGGATAGGTTGTCTCCAAAGTGGTGAAACAACCAACAGGTACAACGGGACAGATTGTAGAACCTACTTAGATTAGGGATAGTGTTAGGTCAATTGAAATGGATTCAAAGGGGGGACTGATAGAGATGTGGATATCATTCTTGATCAAGTAAGAACCCATCCATATTAGATTTGCCCTTACCCTAGAAGTGCTTGCCCGGTTGCTGGTCAGTGATAACGCCCCCTGTTGCCTTATTCACTTAAGTTTCAAGAGGACCCTCCTCCCTGATGTGCGATATATAACGTATGCTGTACTGTTGTTTCAGTGAAGCCATTACAATATGGCGCTTCCACTTAGATATTTACATAGTTTGGATACCAGAGTTAGTAAAATAATGCACAATGCGCAGATGCCAAGTGTTATCTCTTTTCCCATTTTTGTATTCGAGCCAATGTAACAATGCCACGAGCCTCGGGGGGATGCCCCCTCTGATGTACATATATATTGCTTAACTTCTTGTTATAAATAAGAAGCTGCTTTGACCCTTGCCTGGTGTCAGTGTGGGTTCTTCCATGCATGTAAAATCATAGGATCAGAACAATTTGGAGCAGTAGAGAAAACGTAATTAGCCTCGACTGAGGGCATCTTCAACACTGCTTGTTGAGAAGATGACACTATTTTTTCAGATAACACCCAGTGTGTTTAAACAGCATCTGCCCACAAGAGGGATCATTTTTGAAACAGTTTCTAATTTTAAAAAGCAAATATAAGGCACAGTGTTGTCTGTTAACACTGTTAACCATGCGCTTATCCAAAGCTTTATATATGTCAGTGTCATTCTGATATATTTTGCTATTGCTGTCATCCCATGAAAGATCTTAAAAGGGGTGGGAGAAAGAGAAAACATAAATAAAAAATGAGAGAGAAATAAGAGAGATAAATATGAGTAATGTAAGACCTCATATACCAATTTCGAGGCCAATTGGAGCACTTTTGATTCTGGTAGAATTTGGACATAAATTTTATTTTTGGAATAATTT
Organism: Bufo bufo; assembly: GCF_905171765.1. NCBI lineage: Eukaryota > Metazoa > Chordata > Amphibia > Anura > Bufonidae > Bufo > Bufo bufo. The sequence continues at coordinate 144,819,764 of NC_053396.1, read as the reverse complement.
GACTAATTGGACCTAAAACAAATTTCAATAAATCTGCATATCTCTACACTATCTGCAACATTTGATCTTAACTATGCATTTCAATAGCTAATTTCCAATTCCAAAGCCATTTTTTTAGGGGGGTGGGAGGCTTTTAATTGTTATTTTATTGCAACAGCATTAATAAAAGGGATTATTATTGTCAGCATATTAGTTTTCACCAACATATATAATAAGCCCATGATCCTAAATAGTAATGAGCTTCAGGGGTCATATTCGAATTTGCGATATTTTGCGAATAATTTGTAGAATATTCGTTGAATATTCACAAATTCGAATATTCGTTATATTCTAAATTTTTTACTCGAAAAATCGGCAAGGTAATGATCGCGTAATATGCGAATATTATGCGATCAATACAGGCGTGGGTCAAAAACTAATATATAGCGCTATATATTTGTTTTTTAGAATATTCGTCTTTTTTTTCCATCTGAAGTCATGATTCCTCCCTGCTTAAGTAACTTAAGCAGGGAGGAATCAGGACTTCAGATTGAAAAAAAAGACAAATATTCTAAAAAACTAATATATTTGATATAGTGCTATATATTAGTTTTTTCAAATATTCGTAATATTCTAAAACAAGAATATATAGCAATATAGCGAATATTATAAAAAAAAAAACGAATGTAGGGAAATTTAACTAATATAGTGCTACAATCTTTTTTTTAATAGTTGGAATTTTTTTCCAATCTGAACTTCATATGAGAAAAAAATTACAACTATTAGACAAAGAAGATTATAGCACTATATTAGCTAAATTGCTCTATATTCGTTTTTTTTTTCCGAATATTCGCTATACTGTATTGCTTTATATTCTTGTTTTAGAATATTACGAATATTTGAAAAAACAAATATATTAGTTTTTTTGAATATTTGTAATATTCTAAAACAAGAATATATAGCAATATAGAGAATATAAAAAAAACGAATATAGAGCAATTTAGCTAATATAGTGCTATAATCATTTTTTTTTAAAATAGTTGTAATTTTTTTACAATCTGAACTTCAGATGAGAAAAAAATTACAACTATTAGACAAAGAAGATTATAGAACTATATCAGCTAAATTTCTCTACATTTGTTTTTTCGAATATTCGCTATATTGCTATATATTCTTGTTTCAGAATGTTATGAATATTCTAATAAACAAATATATTCGATATAGTGCTATATATTAGTTTTTTCGAATATTCGTCATTTTTCCCATCTAAAGTCATGATTCCTCCCTGCTTAAGTTGCTTGTGGGCCAATGACTCTTTGGCCCACAAGCAAGAAGCAGGGAGGAATCATGTTTTCAGATGTTAAAAAATTACGGATATTCGATATAGCGAATATATAGCATTATATTCGAAAATATTAGCAAATTCTCGAAGTTGCGATATTCGAGATAAATATTCGTAATTCGAATATTCGCGCTCAACAATAATCCTAAAGCCCATGTTGTTTAGGGAAGCTAAATGCTATAAATTTTTAACTTTTGACTGTTATGCAAGATCCAAGTTCTGAAGACTCTGGTCATGACATATAGCACTGTGATTGCATTACTGATCATATCAAAAACATTATTCTGCAGCACGTAATGTAATGTAGGATTCCTTTTATCATGTGTTGTAGACCTGCTCTTCGTGTAATAGATTTTCTTTCAGCTTTTTTCTCTTTCCACTCAATATGTCTGGCATGTATCCAACAGTTTTTCAATGACAAGAGGCTGATTTCATTATAACCTGGCTGTATTCATACCACCCAAAGGATTTCTTGTTCTATAGTGAAATATCTTCATATCTCATTGTATGCAAGAAAAATGTGCAGATATATTTATTAAATAATCATTTACAGAAAAAAAAAATTGTATATTGTAAACATTGCAGAAGACAAGTTTGCAATTGGAAGAATGTATTTCATGTTCGCTGCATTTAGATCCTCTGGGAATCATCCCTTAATAAGTGTGAGAATGTGCATAGAGATACTCTATCTTTGGTTTGCTATATACATCATAAACTGCAGCAAATGATTAAAGTGCTTTGCTTCTTAATTTTCACATAGACTGTGGTGAGAACAATGTCCCTTTGACTTTAAAAACAAAATAAGCTATATTGATTGTTAAATGCAAACACGTGTTCAACATTTTAAAGAAGGCATCATATTTAAATTAATAATAAACATTCATAATATTCCTATGTGGTATTATGCACCACCATCTGCTTGTTAACATCAGAAGAAGACTTGGCGCCTCTTGGAATTATATCAAGTCCCCAAGGATTTGGATATTAATGAAAGCATGACTGAGAAGGTCATTATCAAGGTACTTTACAGTAGGTATGTCTTGGTGGAGAATATATGTTTTCAGCCTGCTATCAGTGATGATTTTGGGCATTATGGGTGTACAGCTACCTCACAGATGTTTAAATACATGTGGGGTCACTGATAAAACTGGTGTAAAGTAGAACTGGCTTAGTTGCCCATTGCAACCAATCAGATTCCACTTTTCATTTTGGACAGCTCCTTTGGGAAATGAAAGGTGGAATCTGATTGTTGCTATGGCCAACTAAGCCAATTCTACTTTACTCCAGTTTTATCAATGACCCTATTGTTGTTATGGGTTGGGAGGGACCAAAAGTTAAAAAATTCTGCCTTGACAGGGTTAAAATGCCTGCCTGAATGACACGCACAAGTGTTTATTGTCAGAAAGAGCCTAAAAAAATTCTCCAATTTAATTGGAAGCAGCAGTGCAATGTGGATGTGGAAAGGGTACAGTATTGATATAGTGGCATGCAACCGCCAGCGGCAGCAGCAAGAGCAGTATAGCATGGAACATACAATGCTGTCTATAGGTTGTAGTAACAATAGTAGTAGTAGTGATAGTGACTGCAGATGCTTTGCGTTAATGGTGGTAGAAGTAGGGGACTAACAGCGAGGAGCAGGAGCCATATGGTGCATGTTGGCAGAAAGGTAGCAGCATGATGGAGGCAGCAGGAGCTTTACGGAAGATTATGGTAGTCAGGTTGCAGCAGTGGCATGATGTTGGTGGTGGCATGATGGAGGCAGTGGCACAGCCTACAAAACCTGATGGTTGGCAAGTGGCCGGAGCAGTTTCTGTACAGAACGTGATGGTTGGAAAGTGGCATTAGTGGCATGATGCAGGCCACAGCAACAGCCATTAAAAAACATAATGGTTGGAAAGTGGCATAAGTTGTACAGTTGTGTTCAAAATAATAGCAGTCAGACATCACTAACCTGATCAATCACTGTTTTTGGTAGAAATGATATTTCTACATGGCAAATAATTTATTAGCAGGTGTAGTAGAGTAATAGAAACCCAACAGACCCAACAGTCATGACATGAAATTCAATTACTTATTGAAATGGGCATGTTCAAAATAATAGCAGTGTGGAGTTCAATGAGTAATGTCATTCATTCGCTGAAAAACAGGTGGCAATTATTGCCCTTATTTAAGGAAGGAAGGCAGCAAATGTTGTAAATGCTGGTTACAGTGCATTTCTCTCTGAAATTCTGAGGAAAATGGGTCGTTCCAAATATTGTTCAGAAGAACAGCATATCTTGATTAAAAAGATCAAAGAAGGTCTAAAGTTACCTGTGAGTACTGTTACAATTAGAAGATGCCTATGTGAAGCCAAGCTATCTGCAAGAAGCCCCCTCAAAGTCCCACTGTTGAAAAAAGCCATGTGCTGAAGAGGTTACAATTTACACATTGACTGGCCTAAAGAGACATTTTGTGGACTGATGAAAGTAAGATTGTTCTTTTTAGGTCTAGTGGCAGGAGACAGTTTGTCAGATGACCTCCAAACACTGAATTCAAGCCACAGTACATTGTGAAGACAGTGAAGCATGGTGGCGCTAGCATCATATGTGGATGTTTCTCATACTAAGGTGTTGGGCCTATTTATCGCATACCAAGGATCATGGATCAGTTTGAATACATAAAAAAACTTGAAGAGGTCATGCTGCCTTATGCTGAAAAGGAAATGCCCTTGAAATGGGTGTTCTAACAAGACAACGACCCCAAACACACCAGTAAACGTGCAACATCTTGGTTTCAGACCAACAAGATTGATGTTATGGAGTGGCTAGCCCAATCCTTAGATCTTAATCCAATAGAAAACTTGTAGGGTGACATAAATGCAGTTTTTGAGGCAAAACCAAGAAATAGAGAAGTACTGTGGAATGTAGTCCAATCATCCTGGGCTGGAATACCTGTTCACAGGTGCCAGAAGTTGGTTGACTCCATGCAACACAGATATACAGCAGTTCTCAGAAAAGTGGTTATACATAGAGTTGAGCGAACCCGAACTGTAAAGTTCGGGTTCGTACCGAACTTTAGGGTTTTCGGCACCCAGACCCGAACATTTACGTAAAAGTTTGGGTTCGTTGTTCGGCGATTTTTATGGTGCTTTTTGAAAGTCTGCACAGCAGCCAATCAACAAGCGTCATACTACTTGCCCCAAAAGGCCATCACAGCCATGACTACTATTGGCATGGCTGTGATTGGCCAACTGCAGCATGTGACCCAGCCTCTATTTAAGCTGGAGTCACGTAGCGCCGCCCGTCACTCTGCTCGGATTAGTGCAGGGAGAGGCTGCAGCTGCTGTGAGGGAGAGATCAGGGAGAGATCAGGGAGAAATCTTATCAAGAAGTTTTTTGTACTCAGCGATCTACAGCAAAAAAAATTTGTGGGTGCAGTGCACAATTTCTTTAAGCCTGCACTGAGCCAACTACTGCTAAAAAAAAAACTTTTTTTTTCTTCAGTTAGTCAATATCAATACATGATCGACAGCCATTTTATGCAACGATAGTGCACCAGCACAGGCTATCTGCATGTCTGCAAGTCCAGAAATACAGCTTTGGCATACTGGGGTGAAAAAAGCCTCTGATATACTGCACATCTGGGATTAGACAAGCATAAGTGACTGTCACATTTAGGCCAGAAATACAGATTTTTGGTTACTGGGGTGAAAAAACCCTATAATATATTGCACATCTGGGATTATATGTGCATAAGTGACTGTCACATTTAGGCCATAAATACGGATTTGGCATACTGGGGTGAAAAAAGGCTCTCATATACTGCACATCTGGGATTACACGTGCATAAGTGACTGTCACATTTTGGACAGAAATACAGATTTTTGGTTAGGGTGAAAAAACCCTCTAATATACTGCACATCTGGGATTAGAGAAGCATAAGTGACTGTCACATTTAGGACAGAAATACAGCTTTTTGGTTAGGGTGAAAAAACCCTCTAATATACTGCACATCTGGGATTAGACAAGCATAAGTGACTGTCACATTTAGGCCAGAAATACGGCTTTTTGGTTCCTGGGGTGAAAAAAGCCTCTAATATATTGCACATCTGGGATTACACGTGCATAAGTGACTGTCACATTTTGGCCATAAATACGGATTTGGCATACTGGGGTGAAAAAAGCCTCTAATATACTGCACATCTGGGATTAGACAAGCATAAGTGACTGTCACATTTAGGACAGAAATACAGGTTTTTGGTTAGGTTGAAAAAACTCTCTAATATACTGCACATCTGGGATTAGACAAGCATAAGTGACTGTCACATTTAGGACAGAAATACAGCTTTTTGGTTAGGGTGAAGAAAAACCTCTATTATACTGCACATCTGGGATTACACGTGCATAAGTGACTGTCACATTTAGGACAGAAATACAGCTTTTTGGTTAGGGTATAAAAAAAAACTGTAATATACTGCACATCTGGGATTAGACAAGCATAAGTGACTGTCACATTTAGGACAGAAATACAGCTTTTTGGTTAGGGTGAAAAAACCCTCTAATATACTGCACATCTGGGATTAGACAAGCATAAGTGACTGTCACATTTAGGACAGAAATACAGCTTTTTGGTTAGGGTGAAAAAACCCTCTAATATACTGCACATCTGGGATTAGACAAGCATAAGTGACTGTCACATTTAGGACAGAAATACAGCTTTTTGGTTAGGGTGAAAAAAGCCTCTAATATATTGCACATCTGGGATTACACGTGCATAAGTGAGTGTCACATTTAGGCCACAAATACCGCTGTCATATAGAGTTAAAAAAATAAATAATTGAGTGCAATACCCTACAGCAGGGTTTTTATTGGCTGTTAATTATTTTTAACAGACTTAACCACTTTTTACTTTGCTTTGTAAACGCTAACTATGAGGAAAACATCTAATAAGGGATGCGGTCATGGTCGTGGTGGTGGTGTTGGTGGAGCCTCTGTTGCAGGGAGAGGACGTGGCCGTTCTGCCACAGCTACACATCCTACTGAATCTAGACATTCTTCAGATATATAAATGAAAAAAGGAAATTAAAACAAGGAATAACTAAATTAAAAACAAAGGACGGAAGGTATGTAGAAGAGAATAAAGGGCTAGCCGACTGCCTTAATGAATACTTCTGTTCAGTTTTTACAAAAGAAAAAGGAGAAGGACCTCCACTAGAAAGAATGACTATTAAATCGTTTGATGCATGTATCTTTACAGAGGAAGATGTTCTAAGTTTGCTGTCTAAGGTGAAGACAGATAAGTCACAGGGGCCTGATGAGATACACCCAAAATTATTAAAAGAGCTTAGTGGTGAGCTGGCAAAACCGTTAACAGATTTATTTAACCAATCATTAGTAACAGGAGTCGTCCCGGAAGATTGGAAATTGGCAAATGTCGTGCCCATTCACAAGAAAGGTAGTAGGGAGGAATCGAGCAACTATAGACCAGTGAGTCTGACATCAATAGTAGGCAAATTAATGGAAACCCTATTAAAGGATAGGATTGTGGAACATCTAAAATCCCATGGATTGCAAGATGAAAAACAACATGGGTTTACTTCAGGGAGATCATGTCAAACAAATCTTATAGATTTTTTTGACTGGGTGAATAAAATAATAGACGGTGGAGGTGCAGTAGACATCGCATATCTAGATTTTAGTAAGGCTTTTGACACTGTCCCACATAGAAGACTTATCAATAAACTGCAGTCATTGAGCATGGACTCCCATATTGTTGAGTGGATTAGGCAGTGGCTGAGTGACAGACAACAAAGGGTTGTAGTCAATGGAGAACATTCAAAACAAGGTAATGTTACCAGTGGGGTTCCACAGGGATCTGTACTGGGACCGATTTTGTTTAATATCTTCATAAGTGATATTGCAAAAGGCCTCGCTGGTAAGGTTTGTCTTTTTGCTGATGACACAAAGATATGTAACAGGGTTGATGTTCCTGGAGGGAAACGCCAAATGGAAAAGGATTTAGGAAAACTAGAAGAATGGTCAGAACTCTGGAAACTGAAATTTAATGTGGATAAGTGCAAGATAATGCACCTGGGGCGTAAAAACCCAAGGGCAGAATATAGAATATTTGACACAGTCCTGACCTCAGTATCTGAGGAAAGGGATTTAGGAGTAATTATTTCAGAAGACTTAAAGGTGGGAAGACAATGTAATAGAGCAGCACGAAATGCCAGCAGAATGCTTGGATGTATAGGGAGAGGTATAAGCAGTAGAAAGAGTGAAGTGCTTATGCCGCTGTACAGAACACTGGTGAGACCTCACTTGGAGTATTGTGCGCAGTACTGGAGGCCATATCTCCAGAAGGATATAGATACTCTAGAGAGAGTTCAGAGAAGAGCTACTAAACTAGTACATGGATTGCAGGATAAAACTTACCAGGAAAGGTTAAAGGACCTTAATATGTATAGCTTGGAAGAAAGAAGAGACAGAGGGGATATGATAGAAACTTTTAAATACATAAAGGGAATCAACTCGGTAAAGGAAGAGAGCATATTTAAAAGAAGAAAAACTACCACAAGAGGACACAGTTTTAAATTAGAGGGGCAAAGGTTTAAAAGTAATATAAGGAAGTATTACTTTACTGAGAGAGTAGTGGATGCATGGAATAGCCTTCCTGCAGAAGTGGTAGCTGCAAATACAGTGAAGGGGTTTAAGCATGCATGGGATAGGCATAAGGCCATCCTTCATATAAGATAGGGCCGGGGGCTATTCATAGTATTCAGTATATTGGGAAGACTAGATGGGCCAAATGGTTCTTATCTGCCGACACATTCTATGTTTCTATGTTTCTATGTAATCTATTACCTCAGGTCCCAGTAGCCGCCAGAATCTACAGCAATATTTGGTCGGGCCTAATGCCGTTCTAAAGATGGTAAGGCCTGAGCAAGTACAGGCGCTAGTTAATTGGGTGTCCGACAGTGCATCCAGCACGTTCACATTATCTCCCACCCAGTATTCTGCAGAAAGCGCACAGGTGGCGCCTGAAACCCATGCCTATCAGTCTGTCACATCACCCCCGTGCATATCGGGGAACCTGTTTGATCCTCAAGTCATGCAGCAGTCTCTTATGCTGTTTGAAGACTCTGCTGGCAGGGTTTCCCAAGGGCATCCACCTAGCCCTTCCCCAGGGGTGGAAGACATAGAATGCAGCACGCAAGGGTGAGTCGCACTGCGGAACAGCACCTCGTCACAACCAATGACTGGGCCTCCATGCGCCACCTGTGTGCCCTGTTGCGCTGTTTCGAGTACTCCACCAACATGGCCAGTGGTGATGACTCCTTTATCAGCCTTACAATACCACTTCTATGTCTCCTTTAGAAAACACTTAGGGCGATGATGGAAGAGGATGTGGCCCAGGACGAGGAGGAGGAAGAGGGGTCATCTCTAACACTTTCAGGACAGTCTTTTAGAAGTGGCTCTGAAATAGGATTTTTGCAACAGCAGAGACCAGGTACAAATTTGGCCAGCCAGGGCCCACTACTGGAGGACGAGGAGGATGAGGATAAGGATGAAGCATGTTCACAGCGGGGTGGCATCCAATGCAGCTCGGGCCCATCACTGGTGGGTGGCTGGGGGATTCGGAGGACGCAGACGATATGCCTCCCACAGAGGACAGCTTGTCCTTACCTCTGGGCAGCCTGGCACACATGAGCGACTACATGCTGTAGTGCCTGCGCAACGACTGCAGAGTTGCCCACATTTTAACGTGTGCTGACTACTGGGTTGCCACCCTGCTGGATCCCCGTTACAAAGACAATGTGCCATCCTAAATTCCCTCACTGGAGCGTGATCGGAAGATGTACGACTACAGGAGCACACTGGTAGACGCGCTACTGAGAGCATTCCCGACTGACGCCGGGGGACAAGTGGAAGCACAAGGCGAAGGCAGGGGAGGAGGAAGAGGTCGCCAACGCAGCTGTGTCAGCGACAGCACCTCAGAAGGCAGGGTTAGCATGGCCGACATGTAGAATAGCTTTGTGACCTCGCCGCAACAACCGGCCCCAACTGCTGATATGGAGCGTGTTAGCAGGAGGCAGCATTTGAACAACATGGTGGAACAGTACCTGTGCACACGCCTACACGTACTGACTGATGGTTCTGCTTCAACTTCTGGGTCTCCAAATTGTCCACATGGCCAGAGCTTGCCCTGTATGCCTTGGAGGTGCTGGCCTGCCCTGCAGCCAGTGTACTCTCTGAACGTGTATTTAGCATGGCAGGAAGCGTCATTACAGACAGACGCAGCCGCCTGTCCACAGCCAACGTGGACAAGCTCACGTTCATTAAAATGAACCAGGCTTGGATCCCACAAGACTTGTCTGTACCTTGTGCAGAATAGATATTTATACCACCATTAAACATACATTCTTGTACTCAAGTCAAGTGCAATGATTCTTTGTTTTCATTTCTTTTATTTGTCCCAATATTTTGGGGGCTACCTACCCCAATAAAAAATAAAAAAAAACATTGTTGGCTACCTCCTCCTTCTCCATTGCTGCCTCCACCTACAACACCAAATTCACCGCCTCCTCAACCTCCGACTCCATATCCACCTCCTTCTCTGAATTGCAGGTTAATAATTTGTAATTTTTAGTTATTTTATTTCATTTTAAGTTATTTCCCTATCCACATTTGTTTGCAGAGCAGTTGCCATGCTCTTAAGCACATTTTACTGCCTTTTACATCCCTCTAGCCTTTTTAAGGACTATTTTAGAGCCATTTTAATTCAAAACAGTGCCAATTTTAGTGCCCTAAATTGAAAAAATTCTTATTTGCAATTGTCGGGTCACATGTTATCATTTTTGGCGTATACAAACCCCTGCTGTGCCTGGGTGACAGGGGCCTAAATCTCTCAAAATCCTCTGTTGTATTGCTGGTTGACATGAACCCCCTTTTGCCGTGAATGAACCCCTGCTGTGCCTGGGTGACAGGGGCCTATATCTCTCAAAATCCTCTGTTCTATTGCTGGGTGACAAAAACCCCTTTTTGCCGTAAATGAACCCCTGCTGTGCCTGGGTGACAGGGGCCTAAATTTCTCAAAATCCTCTGTTGTATTGCTGGGTGACAAGAACCCTCTTTTGCCGTGAATGAACCCCTGCTGTGCCTGTGTGACAGGGGCCTAAATCTCTCAAAATCCTCTGTTCTATTGCTGAGTGACATGAACCCCTTTTTGCCATGAATGAACCCCTGCTCTACATTGCTGACAGGGAACTAAATTTAGTGAAAACATCTGTTACTGATCGGAAGATGCGCGACTACAAGCGCACGCTGATGATAGCATTTCTACCTGACAGCGGGGGCACAGTGGAAGCACAAGGCGAAGGCAGAGGAGGAGGAAGTGGTCGCCAACGCAGCTGGTGCACCGCCAGCACCTGACAAGGCAGTGTTAGCATGGCCCAAATGCGGAAAAGCTTTGTCAGCCTTGGAAGTGCTGACCTGCCCTGCAGCCAGTATATAGTGTGAACGTGTGTTTAGCACGGCAGAGAGCCTTATCACAGGCCGCAGCCAATGTGGACAAGCTTACGTTTATTAAAATGAACCAGGCATGGATCCCACAGGACTTGTCCGTACCTTGTGCAGAATAGACATTTATACCAGCCTCAACCATTAATTCTTGTACTCAAGTGCACTTATTCTTTGTTTTATTTTGTTATATGTCCCAATATTTTTTTAATTTAAAAATAAAAAATAACACAAATCAGTGTTGGCTACCTATTCCTCCTTCACCGCCGCTTCCACCTACACCGCCACGTCCACCTACACCGCCACAACCACCCATCCACCGCCTCCTCAACCTCCTACTCCTAGATCCAGATTTTTATTTTTTATTTTTCTGTATTTTATGTTATTTTAAGTCATTTCCCTATCCACATTTGTTTGCAGAACAGTTGCCATGCTCTTAAGCACATTTTGATGCCTTTTGCAGCCCTCTAGCCCTTTCCAGGACTATTTTAGAGCCATTTTAGTGCCCAAAAGTTCGGGTCCCCATTGACTTCAATGGGGGTCAAGTTTGAGTTCCGAACCCGAACTTTTTTTCAAGTTCGGCCGAACCTGCCGAAACCGAACATCCAGGTGTCCGCTCAACTCTAGTTATACAACTAAATATCAGTTAAGCAATTCAAAGAAAGCCAAATCTTCCAACATTTTTCAGTTTATATAGTGAATGTTTGAGTTTGTAAAGAAGAATACAAACACTGCCAATTTTTTGAACAGTCTAATATTCACTTGTTTTAATTTTTTTTAGAGGAACAACACAAATTTGATATATTTTTCTTCATGTTTTGATTTGGAATAGAATGTGTAGTGTTCCCAATGCATTTGTGTGTATGGAAATAAAAGCTATTAGAAGGATTTTGAGCTTTATTCACTTTTTTTAAACAAACTGCTATTATTTTGAACACAACTGTACTATGCAGGCCGCAGCAACAGCCGTACAGACCAGACAGCATTGGATGATGTCTGCTTTTTCCTGCTGACATGTGCAATAAAATGGCACTATGGTCAATTTTAGTGGATTTGTCCAAAACAAACTCAGATTCGGGTTTGTCTGCCGTCCGAAAAAACAGTAAAGTTCGGACCAAACACGGTTCAGTCCGAACTGGTTGGCTCATCCATAATAGATATGATGTCTCCTCTTTTTTTATTGAATTCCTGATTTTGTTTTCAGCATCAGAAAACCTGACTGTGGGGCTGTACCCTTAATAAAGAAACTACATAGGACACAAAACCGTAGGGCAGACAACAACTGTAGTGAAAGGCTTCTAAGACAAATTTATCTGTGGTGCAGGACTTTACCATCTCCTCCTAAATGGAGGTACAGTGCTCTATGAGCTACCACCATCTCCTTGGCCAAACTTCAACAATATGGTCCTCTCTGCCATTCTAACAGTGCTCAGACAATAGATATTCAAGACCCTGGCAGTTTGCATAAATACTAAACAATTCAGAAATCCTAAAACTTTTAGCTTTTTAAAAAATAAATATTGATTAGAGATGAGCGAATCGAAGCTGACAAAGTGGAATTCGTTTAGAATTTTAGGAAAAATTTGATTTGCAACTAATGCAAATTTCCTCAAATTTTTCCTAAAATGGCAGCTACACGTCTGAGGACTAAGGACATGGGGCAAGGAGCTCTGGGAAAGCGGGATCACCCAAATTGACATGCCAGCATGCAGCCAGTCAGCAGCCAGCCCTGTGATGTCACAGCCCTATAAATACGGTAGCCATCTTAGAGTCAGACATTTTCCAGTGTTCTGACTGCAGGGACAGACGTGAGAAGGCGCTAGGGGCAGCAATAGGAAAAAAAACTGAAAAAACTATTTATAAGGGAAAGGATAGGGAGGAATCATTTCACAGCATCTTAGTGCAGGGAGAAACGTCAGAAGGCGCTAGGGACATTGATAGGAAAGTGATTTACAAGTGCAGGGAAAGATTATTTGGTGATCCAAATAGCCATTAGACAGCTCTGTCGTGCCAGATATTTGTTATTGGGCTTCAAGTCCTATGTTGAAAAGCCTTTAGTGGCTTATATCTTAGTATCTTATATTAGTACTACAAGAAAAATATATACTCACTTCCCTCTTTAAGTTTTTTCAGGTCAAAGAGTATAGGGTCGTATTTCAGTACAACAAGAGAAATATATATTCAGTGCATTTCTGCAGTTAATTCTGGTGAAAGCGTATAGTGGCCTATTTCAGTACAACAAGAAAAATATATTGTCAGTTCACTTCTGCAGTTATTTCTGTTGAAAGCGTATAGGGGCGTATTTCAGTACAAAAAAAGAAAAATATATACACACTGCAGTGTTGCAGTTATTTCTGGTGAAAGCGTATTAGGGGGTATTTCAGTAAAAAAAGAAAAATATATACTCACTTCACTCTTTACGTTTTTTCTGGTCAAAGCGTATAGTGGCCTATTTCAGTCCAACAAGAAAAATATATTCTCAGTTCACTTCTGCAGTTATTTCTGTTGAAAGCGTATAGGGGTGTATTTCAGTAAACAAAAAAAAAAACATATACGCACTGCACTGTTGCGGTTTTTTCAGGTCAAAGCGTATAGGGTCGAAATTCAGTACAACAAGAAAAATATATTCTCAGTTCACTTCTGCAGTTAATTTTGGTGAAAGCGTATAGTGGCCTATTTCAGTCCAACAAGAAAAATATATTCTCAGTGCATTTCTGTAGTTAATTGTGGTGAAAGCGTTTAGTGGCCTATTTCAGTACAAAAATAAAAATATATTTGTCGCTTTTAGGGGTGTTTTAATTTTCGTTTAGTTCAGCTACAAGTATGTCAGGCAGAGAAGTGCCAGGCCATGCACAGAGGAGTGGAAGAGGCCTAAATGTTTCTGGCGCAAGAAGAGGTCGCAGAAGAGTAATGGGGCATGGCAGCAGTAGTCGCAGCAAGAGGCCTGAGCTCCCGGTGTTATCTAGTGGTCGTGTCTTGACTAGCAACCCAGCGGTTCTTGATTGGTTAACTGGATCATCCACGTCATCCCAAATGACATCAGACACCCACAGCCAACAGTCGGTGGGTTCGTCAGACACAACCCTTAGTTGTCAGGGCTCTGGAGCAGGCCTGTGCCCTCACCTGTCCTCAACTTTTCTCTGTCCTTTTCTGTTCCCTCACTGCGAAAAGTACTACATGCTGTGGGCTCAGCTACACGTTTCAGCAACGGAGAGCTACTAGGAAAAGTCAGCAGCTACTGCCCAGCTAAGATCTGGAGGAGATATCCACTGCTTCCTCCACTAGGTAGGAAAGTAGAGATAAGGAGAGTGTCTCAGGAGCTTGTGTTGCTCCTGACCCAGAGACCGTTGAGGAGGACATCATTGACGTGCAGACACTACTCGATGATGATGAAGCTGATCGCACTTCGTCATTATCAGGAGAAAAGGGTCGCAGCTTGCCAGTCAGGCAAGTCAACAGGGTGGCAGCACTGGGAGGTCAGGAGCCAAACGTACCCAAGGTAGACCACCTGCTTCGCAGGAGCCTTCCTGCCCGAAAAGGAGTGGTGCACGGGTTCACGGAAGCAGCGATGGTAGCAGTCAGCCAGTGAGTGGTGTTTGGGGGAAAATCAGGTACTCGGTGGTGTGGCAGTTTTTTGTGAAGCCGCCGGAGGAGGTCAATAGTGATGAGCGACATAGGCAATATTAGTTTTTGCAGAATTAGAGGTATCCTCTAGAATTCGCGATCTCAAGTCATTATTTTCGCGATTGCGGAAATCAGCACTAATAATGGGCATTTTTTTTGCGCAATATGTGCAGCTTCACATTTTATCAGGTTTCAGAAGATATTACTGATTGGTGCACTAAGTATTGTTGTGGCATCACAGCACTATGTCTGTAGCATGTATGTATGGACAGCAGAGAAACAGTAATTCCTATCACACTACCTAACACCCTGCACTGGAACCTATCAGCTGCACTATATCACTATCTAACCTACACTAACTATCTCCCACTAACTATCTGTATTATATATAAGAGATAAATAACTATCTCATGTAATTGGATAAGAAATAGGATCCAGATGAAAGCACAGAGCACAGCAATGTCACTGCTCTATCTTTCAGAACTGTGAAAAAAACTGCAGAAAATGGCTGCTGGGGAATTTCTTATATAGTAAGGAGTAGGCAACTTTCCTTTTGGTTGCTAAAGATAAAGCTAAGCTCTGACAAAGATATTGCAGCCTTCTCATTGGCCCACAAGCAAGAAGCAGTAGTACTAATGAAAAAAAAAAATATATAGAATATTTGTGATTACGAATATATAGCACTATATTCTAGATTTTTGTGAATTCTCAGTGCCGATATTCTCTATAAAAATTAGCGATTAGAATATTCGCGATCAACATTAGAGGTCAACATGGCCATATGTAGAATATGTGGGCAGAAGGTGAAGCGTGGCCAGGATGCCAATATGCAGCGTCACCATAAAGTGGCCTGGGAGAACCGTGGCTCCAATGTGATGGTCCAGCCTGCCGCAGCTACTGCTGCATCACCCAGTGGCACACACTCGGTTTCAGCTAGTCAAGGCTCCACCACCTTAGCCGAAGGGAGCTGTCTGTCATTCCCATCTTCTGCTGGTCCAGATGCTCCTGCTCCTGCTCCTACTCCTCGTCAGTAATTCCATCAGCAATCGATCACCAAAGCGATTGCAAAGAGACAACAGTATGCGTGCACGCATCTAATGGCACAGAAGCTGAACGTGCTCCTGTCCGGGTTGCTGGTGCTTCAGTCCCTCCCTTTCCAAGTGATGGACTCTTCACCTTTCAGAGAACTGATAGTTTGTGCCGTGCCGAGGTGGAGAGTCCCAAGCCGTCATTTCTTTGCGAAAAAGGCATTACCAGCCCTGCACAAACACGTAGAACAGAAGATGGGCCAGTCCTTGACCCTGTCGGTGTCTTCCAAAGTGCACGGCAGCCCCGACATGTGGAGCTATAACTACGGTCAGGGACAATACATGGCCTTTACGGCCCACTGGGTGAATGTGGTTCCTGCACAGCCACACCAGCAACTTGGGCAGGTCACGCCGCTTCCGTCTCCATGTTGTCACACAGTTGGTCCTGCAACAATGTCTGCATCTGCCTCCTTATCCTCCACCATATCCTCAGCCTCCACTGCAGGGACAAGTCACAGTGCTCTTCCAGGATACCACATGTGCAGGGTACGGTGGTGTCATGCTGTTCTGCACCTCGTTTCACTGGGCAAAAGGAGTCACACAGGGAAGGAACTGCTCTGTGTGATTCATCAATTAATCGAATCCTGGCTTTCTCTGCGACAAATGAAAATCGGAACCATGGTGACCGACAATGGGAAGAACATAGTGTTAGCGCTGCTTCAAGGAAGGCTGAGCCATGCGCCCTGCATCATACGACCAACATACATATAGGTCTCTCAGGAGGCGACCACATTATTATTTAAATCCAAAATTCTTCAAGGGTCTCTAGGACCATCTGTGGCCCTTATTCCTCTCTGACTGATTAGTAAAACTTATACTTTATTAGACTTTAATTAAAATGTCCTGTAGTGTCAGGAGAACACACACAATTAAAATTCCTCAGGATCTGGAGTGGGGTTATACTTTCAGGTACATTCGCTTCCACCACTATACAGTCTGTTCTGGAGGTGCCTGATGCTTCTCAGGTATCCCTCCTACCTCTGCTTCTCTGTCTGGCTTCACTTGCACTGTGTCTCAGCTGTTTATATAGCTGTGTGCGTCTCTAGTCTATTCCCTTTCTCCCAGATCTTGAACTAAAAACTGGCTGCTGCTTCCCTACATGTTTTGCCGTTCCACGGCGTCTTCAGGAGAATTGCAGTTGTCTGGACTTGGGGGCGGGTCCCGGCCCTTTAAACCCTCTGTTTGTATGGGCGGAAGTAAGTGGGCAAATCGGCACTCGTTTCTCTCCTGTATGTCTATCATTCGGCCAATCAGAGGGGCCTTCTGATGGTGCTGTCCGTCCCTCACTGATGACGCTCTGTCTCTTACCTCTGACGTATCCCGTTTCTTCCCTCGGACCGGCTCTCAGCATCCGGCTCCCTGCAGTGACCGCATCACATCGCGCTTTCATAGAGCGCATGCGCCCGGACTTAGAAACAATTCCAGATCATCTATCTTCTATTTCCACTGTACCTGCGTCCCTACTTAGAAGAATGTCCGCTGCTTGCCAACTCTCTGGTTATGGTTTTTTGTTTGTATGTGTTAATGGGCCTCATTATTTCCATTCTATAGATTATATTTGTCATCTATCATATATATTACTTTGTGGGAGAATTATATTTATATCACCTATTGCCTTAATGTACTATCCTGTTCTACAGTTCCATATGATTGCATTTTTAAATTTTCTTTCCTTATTATATCCCTTGTGTCCATTCTAGTGAATTATTTATTATTTTATATTACTTAACTAATAATTAGTTTATTATCTATTTAATTTATTTTTTATATATTTTGGTGTACGTGTTTTTTTGTATACATTTATTATTTATTAATTTTTATTTTTTATTTTTTATTTATTTTTATATTCCATTTTTTGTTAATTATTTTTCTTTTCCATTATTGTGCCCTGTATTCTCCACTTTGTGTGTTTATTTGTATTTGTGCTTATGCTTGTGACCCTTTTTGTTAGTGAATTCTCTCCTATAATTCCCCATTTTTTAATCTATATTCTTTACTTTTCTATATTATTTTATAGACCGATTCCATTTTTGTTCTTGTTTTGTTTTATTTTTTATTTTATTTTTTATATTTATTTTTTATTTTTTTATTTTAGTATTTTTATTTATTTATTTCTTTTAGTATTTTTATTTTTTGTATTTTTATATTGTTTATTATTATTTTATTATTTCTTTTTGTTTTTTTATTTAGTTTTTTCTTCTTTATATTCTAACTATGGACGCTTCTTTCCTCATTTTTTATCTCCGGGGTCCTGTGTCTCAGTCATCCATGATTGTCCGATATTTGTTTTATTTTATTTTATTGCTCCTAACCTCCTCCCTTCTTTCTTTATCTTGCAGATGTTCTCTTGCCTGCATGCCTTGCCTTATCCGCCCATCCTTTTCTGGTAAGTTTTCATAAGCCATTTTCCGCTTGTTATCTGTTTTGTCTTTTTATACAAATTACAAATCTTGTTGTTTTTACTCTTATTATTAGATTCTCATTTTTGGGTTCCCCCCCCCCCCTTTCCATTTCTTTTTCTTGGGGGTGTTCTCTAGATTATTTCCTTACTTTAGTAGTTTATATCCTTGTGTCATTATTTATTTTTCATACTATAACCTCCAATTTACAAAAAAGGAGCGAACGTGAATCCTTCATTTAAGCCGTTAGGTGACAGAGAATGTAGGCGGTATATCCACCTCGTTTCTTCTTTTTGTAATTTTTTGTCAATGCCACCTTGTCTCGGGCTGGGCCTTATTTTCTGTATTCCCCAGACCTTTAAGCCTGTGGTTTGACCATTATGGAATCTCAGCAAGTGTCTTGACAATGGAGTCTCCTCATTAGTGTTTAGAACGCTAAAATGTTTTGATAGCCTCCTCCTGAGTTCCTGGATGGTTTTCCCTATATACAGCTTGTTACATTCACATTGTATGCCATATACTAAACCCGTGCTCCTGCAGTTCATATATTCCCTGATCTTATATGTTCGTCCATCCAGTGGGTTCACGAACTCCTTCTTAGGTATCATGTATTTGCAAAAGCTACATGCTCCACATGGATATGAACCTGTGGTTTTGAGCCAGGTTTCTTTTTTTGACGAGCTTCTTTGGAAGTGACTTCTTACTACCATCTCTCTCAAGTTGGTTCCTCGTCTATATGTAATGCTGGGACTTTTAGGGAGGATCTGAACTAGATCTTTATCCGATTTTAAAATATGCCAGTGTTTTTTCATGATCTTATACACTTGCCTATTTTGAACGTCAAACGTTCCTATACATCTGATCACTTTTTCTCCCATTCCTCGTTTTTCCACCAAAAGGTTGTCCCTCTCCGTGTTGCGTGCTCTATTATAGGCCCGGTGTAATACTTTTTTCGGGTAGCCTCTCATCTGAAATCGAGAATATAATGTCTCACATTCTTTTTCGAAGGCTTCGTCATCAGTGCAATTGCGTCTTGCCCTAAAGTACTGGCCTATGGGTATCCCTTCTTTTAATGGCTGTGGGTGGAAACTCTGCCAATGTAGAAACTTGTTGGTTGAAGTGGGCTTCCTATAAATTTCTGTTTTTATCCTGCCACTACCATCAAGTAGGATTTTCAAATCCAGGAAACTAATACTCTCTTTCTGGATCTCACTGGTGAATTTGAGGCCCAAGTTGTTGTTATTCAATTTTTCCGTGAAGTGGTTGAATTCGGTCTGTGTCCCATCCCAAAAAATAAGGATGTCATCTATGAATCGACCCCAAAATTAAATTAAATCTGTGTACCGTGTGTTATCCTCTGTGAATACGTGCCTGTCCTCCCACCACCCTAAAAATAAATTGGCGAAACTCGGTGCGCAAACCGTGCCCATCGCAGTCCCATGTGTCTGTAAATAATAAGTGCCATCAAATGTAAAATAATTGTGGGTGAGGAGAAATTGTAGTAATTGTAATACAAAATCATTGTGATTATAAAATTGTGTCCCTTTAGTGTACAAATATTTCTTGACCGCTTCAACCCCCACTTCATGTTCTATACTAGTGTATAGTGCCTCGACATCGAGGCTGGCTATGAGAGTATTAGGGCCCACTTCAACGTCCTTGAGTTTCCTCACCATATCAGGTGTATCCTTTATGTACGACGGAAGGGTGGCCACAAAGGGTCTGATCACCTGATCTACATATGCACTGATGCCTTCGCATAAATTGTCATTCCCCGAGACGATAGGTCTACCCGGTAGGGGATCTCGATTTTTGTGCACCTTGGGCAGGGCATAAAAGGTTGCCAATGTGGGGCATGGATTTAGTAATACTTTATATTCCTCTTTAGAGATTAAACCATCATTCTTTGCCTTTTTTAATAAGATCTCAAGTTCTTTTTTAAAATTAGCTGTGGGGTTTGCGTCTAATTTTTTATAGGTGTTCTCGTCCTCAAGCAGTCTCTTTACCATATTTATGTAATATTCCTGTTTCAGTAAAACAATATTTCCCCCTTTATCAGAGGGTTTCACCACTATATCCTCCCTTTCCATGAGTTCTGTCAGGGCCTGCTTCTCTTCTGGACTTAAATTATTGCCCACTTCGCTCATCTTGGTCTTTATTGCTTGGAGATCTTTTGTGACTAGATTTACAAATGTCTCTATATTTGCATATCCTGAGAAGGGAGGTGTATATTTCGATTTTGGATGCAAATCTGTATAGGGTGCTTGAGGTGTTAGACTCTCTCCCCCGCTTTCTCTCGATAATTCTTCCAATACTACCAGAGCTTCACGTTCTCTTCTACCTGGGTCTTGTCTATCTTTTTCTCTAAATTCTTTATGTAATGCCAGTTTTCTGGCGAATAAGTTGACATCTTTGACCCAGGAAAAACAGTCGAAGCCTGGTGTAGGTGTGAATGAGAGCCCTTTGTTCAGGAGGGATATATGTTTTGGTTCCAAATCTATACCAGCCAGATTTATAATTTGTGCACTCTCAGAGCCATTTATATTCTCTGTTGCTGGTTGTACCCCCACTTGTCCCTGTCTCTCAATTGCACGCCCGGCACTAAAAAAGAAGGAGTAATGGACGGGGCCCCCTGTATCATACTCTGGGAAGTGGCTCCCTGTATAGCATGCCCCAAGGGTGGTACAGATGTAACAAATGTAGATTGTAAGATAGGTTGTACATTGGTTCCCTGACCTGGTGGCATGTGATTTGCCTGTGGGTATGGCTGTCCCTGCCATTGTCGGCCCTGATTCGGACCTCTGGTGTCTCCTTGAGATGACTGGTAATTCCTCTGTTGATACCCTCTGTAATATTTATTCTTCTTTTTTATCCCTGTTCTAGGGTATTTTCCACCCCCTTCAGACTCAGAATTATCTGTTTCTGAGATATCAGAATATTCTCTCTGCTCAGTACTTCTAGGGGGAAAGGGGTTATTACTGTTCTTATTGCTATAAATGTAACCGGTATCAAAATCTCTCTTGTCCCTCAAATACTTCTTGTGCTTCCTCTCCTTGATTTCTGTTTGTTGACTTTCTATGTTTTTTTGCAGTCTACTCTCCAAGGTACAGAATTCAGTTTGGTTACGGAAAATTTGAATGTCAGCTATCTCCTTCTCGAGTTGCAGGGCTAGATTACTTAATAACTTTTTCTCGTGTTCACAAATGAATGCCTGCATGCGTAATGAGTTTTCTGTTAATAACTCCTCCCAGCCTTTAATAAATTCCGTATCCTCCCGATGTGCATTAGGAGTGATACGTATGCGCATTCCTCGGTACACAATTTTTTGCTGGATATATGTCTCCAGACTGGTGATCTCCCACAGAGATCTTACATATCTCCTGTAAGTCTTGTTTATTTCTTTAAATGCTTGAGAAATATCCAAGCTGTTTAAGGGGAGATTATCACTTGAAAACACTATATTCGCCTCAGAGAGGAATAGTTGACTATTCAAATGGTTGGAGAGGAAGCCTGCCATACCCTACAATCATGGAGTACTATCAGGCGTTTTTTCTGATCTGGGATAGAGCTCAGATATTTATAGGGCTACCATGCCACTATATCTGGTGTTCTTATACCATGTATTGAGACCCAGTTAGTCTGGTGTTCTTATAGCATGTATTTAAACCCAGTGCATCTGGTGTTCTCATAACATCTATTGAGACCTAGTATATCTGGTGTTCCTATAGCATGTGTTGAGACCCAGTATATCTGGTTTTCTTATAACGTGTATTAGGACCCGGTATATCTGGTATTCTTATGGCATGTATTGAGACCCCGTAGGAATTGGGCAGTTTAATCCTATTTTATCATACGAGCCAGTTGGTATATATTCACATAACTAAAGAGCAGGCCTGCTATATCCCTCAGTCACGGAATATGTCAGGCGTTTTTCTGATCTGGGATAAAACTCAAATACCTATGGAGCCACTATGCCACTGTATCTAGGGTTCTTATACCATGTATTAAGACCCAGTATCTCTGGTATTCTTATGGCATGTATTTAAACCTAGTAGGAATAGGGCGAATTAGCCCTATTTTATCATACGAGGCAGTTGGTATATATTCAAAGAGGAAACCTACCATACCCCACTCTCAAGGAATAGGGTCAGGCA
Organism: Bufo bufo; assembly: GCF_905171765.1. NCBI lineage: Eukaryota > Metazoa > Chordata > Amphibia > Anura > Bufonidae > Bufo > Bufo bufo. The sequence goes on along the minus strand of NC_053396.1, from coordinate 144,797,681 downwards.
CACATGTTCAATCTGGTTGTCAAGCGGTTTCTGAAGTGTTTCAACCATCTGCAATACATCCAAAAAATGGCCAGGAATCTTTGCATGCACTTCAGCCACTCCTACACTGCAAAGCACACCCTCCTTGAGCTGTATTGGCAGAACGGCATTCCCCAACATAGGCTGATATGCGACTTTTCCACCCGTTGTAATTCCAACCTCCATATGTTGGACCGACTATACGAACAGAGAAAGGCCATCAACGATTTCTTGATGATGCAAGCCGATAAAAGTACTCCCTTGTGTGTAACTTCGATGTGGAGCCAGTGGCAGCTCATGCGTGACACCTGTTAGCAGGCCCTTTGAGGACACCACGTTATTTGTCAGTCGCCATGACTACGGCATGAACAACGTCATTCCACTGCTTCATGTCCTAGAACAAATGCTGTTAACATTGGCTGGTCAGGGGAAAGGAGACGTGGTCCCTAGATCTCACAGCCACATGAGCCCTGTAGGGGCTGAACTGGAAGAGGAGGAGGAGGGGTAGGAGGACATTGGAGCACAGGCAATGTGCAGAGAAATGGGTGGTTTTTCTACTCAGCTGACAGGATAGGAGGAGCAGGAGCAGCCAGAGGAGCTACAGGGTGATGAGGAAGACGAGACTGATGACCCGGACACACCGTGGCAGTATGCAGAGGAGATGGAAGCAGGGAGTCCCTCCGAGTTACTTGCACAAATGGCCCAATGCATGATCACTTGCTTGAGTAGTGACAGCCAAATTGTCACCATTCAGCAGAGGGATGACTTCTGGCTCTACACCTTGTTGGACCCTAGCTACTGGTCCAGAATGGGGGCCTTTTTTACTCCCACGAGAGGAAGGACAAACTGAACTACTACAGAGACATCCTATGTAGTCAGTTGGCCACTGCCTATCTGCACCATCGTCCATCCTCTTGCAGGTCTGACCGGGGGGGGGGGGGGGTCCTCTGCACTCACGTTCCACTGCCATGGCTGCTTGGAGGAGGTGGGGTGGCAGGAGCAGTACCAGCTCCATAAGCAGCAGCCTGAGTCTACAGTCACTGATAAGTAGCTTTCTTCACCTGCATAGTGAAGAAACAACTCACCAGCAGAAGCAGCACGTGGACCTGGAGCAGGACCTGAACCAGCAGGTGTTGGCATACTTAGACAGCACCCTGCCACCCCACATTGAAGATCCTGGACTACTGGGTAGCCAAACTGGATTTGTGGCTGCAACTAGCAGAGTTGTCCTGGAAAAGCTATCCTTCCCGGCCAGTAGTGTGGGTTTTTAGTGCAGGGGGCCATAGTAACCCCAAGGAGAACTCGTCTGTCCACCCAAAATGTGGAGAGACTGACCTTTGTAAAGATGAATCAAGCGTGGATCAGCCAGGATTTCCAACAACCAATTCCTGATGCATCAGACTAGATCATCCATGGTGCCAGCACTTTGACAAAAGAGACCGGTTTCTCCTGACTACATGCCTCAGCTACTACTCTGATGCTGCCAGCCTCCTGATACCACACATCTGATGCAAAGTACTCCTTCTTTCAGCCACCTTCGTCAGCAGGGTACTGGTATTGCCACTCACCGCCCCACTTTGTCACCGGGTCACTTTGTGATCTTTTGATGCAGCTGCTGCTGCCATCTCCACGCTATGTCATCTTGTCACTCTGTGGTCTCCTGATGCTGCTGCTGCCATATCCAACTATGCCACCTTATTACTCGAGCTATCCTCCTGCTGCTCCTGCAGCTGCTGCCATATCCACACTATGTCACCTTGCCTATCACGACCAGCGTGCCGATCACATACGTGACGCAAAGGGAGGGAAAAGGAAGGCCCTGTCCAAGGGAGAGGGAAAGATGGTGACCCCTAACTCACCTTAAGGCTGGCACCTGACTGCCCTGACGTCCCTAGATGGGTTTCTCACCCGTACGCCGATCACGTGCCTAAACCCTGGCTTTCCCTAAGATGAGCCCTACATAGTGAATAGGGTGGTGGGAACACTAGTCCGCACCACTAACACTAAAGGGAAACACTAGGGAGAGGACAGACAATACTGACAAAACAAATAGTCCCAGGTGGACGACAACAAACAACCAACAGGGATCCGGAGGGTAATGCTCTGGGGTTTAATGTGAACCAGCCTGGGAACGCACCGGTTGATGCCCTTGTGCTTGGCTCTATCATAGGTGACATGTATCGCGTTCACGTATTTATATACATTATCTGGTCTGATTGTATCTATTGGTGTCCATGTAGGTAATTTTTACCTCGGACGCAGAGTATCACCCGTCAGCTCTTGGGGTAAAACGCAGGGCAGTCAGCCCAGGCACGAGGACAGGGAGTCTCCACCATCAGTGGACGTCCGTGGGCTGAGGATTCAGTCAGGGTGAGCGTAGGGACAGGTTAAATACACCTACTGCTCCGCTTAGCTGCCTTGTGTTTACTCACCACCTAACTATTGTATCTATGCTAGGCCTCCAGGAGCATTTTTTTATTTTACATTATCATTGTTTGTCTCACTATTTTTCACTGGTGAACCACCACGGTGGTATTATTTTATAATCTAAAAGTAAAAGTTATGTTTTAAAAGGGATCAATACTGCTGGACACTCTTTTGATTCTATGATCCTTCTTCATTAATTGATATTGATTTAGCTGGACATTTATTAATGCTCTGGTACAACAACCAGGGATAACAGCAACTCAGCTCCAGTGGGTCAGTATAGAAGTCCAGGCAGGAAGCTCTATATCTGGCAACCATAGAAGTGGAGAGGGGAATATAAGGAGGTTGGGAGTGCCAGACAAGAAACAGCTGAGGAGAAGATGCTATGGATCCCTGAGTGAGACAAAAAGGATTGCAAGGCAAACACAGAAAGCTACCATTAAGTAAAAGTGCTATCTTTAGACATAGAGCGTGCAGCCACCCGCTGCGACTTCCTGACCCCGGGTATAAAGGAGTCAGACGTGGCTCTTGACACCCTCATGACATTGCCACTCTGTGGTTTACTCTTGCTGCTATAGTTACTTCCTATTCACACTGCTGCTGCCATCTCCAAACAATGTCACCTTGCCACTCTGTGGTCTCCTGATGCTGCTGCTGCTGCCATCTCCACACTTAGTCACCTTGTCACTCTGTGGTATCCTCCTGCTGCTGCTGCCATCTCCACATTATGTCAACTTGCCACTCTGTGGTCTCCTGATGCGGCTGATGCTGCTGCTGCCATCTCAACACTATGCCATCTTGCCACTCTGTGGTGTCCTCCTGATGCTGCTGCCATCTCCACATTGTGTAACCTTGCCACTTTGCGGTCTCCTGATGCTGCTTCTGCTATATCCACACTATATGACCTTGCATCTCTGTGGTAGTATCCTCCTGCTGCTGCCATCTCCAGACTATCTAACCTTGCCTCTCTGTGGCATCTTTCTGCTGCTGGCTGCCATCTCCACACTATGCCACCTTGCCACTCTGAGGTATCCTCCTGCTGCTGCCATCTCCACATTATGTCACCTTGCCACTCTGTGATCTCCTGATGCGGCTGCTGCTGCCATCTCCACATTATGCCAACTTGCCACTCTGTGGTATCCTCCTGATGCTGCTGCCTTCTCCACATGTTTGCTAGACATCGCCCTGTCTATCGGTGATTTTTACTGAAGGGGGTAACAGGGTTTTTCCGGAGGGGGAACTATCAGTCTGTATGCAGCTGTCTGCCTGGGGCCGCCATGCGTCCTGTTTGTATGGGGGTCCAGGCAGTAACTGGTGTGCTGGATACCTGGGTGTGGTTGTTTATACTGTGTTCTGTATGGTGTGTGGGCACCAATACTCATGCTCGGGTTCCAATCATTATGGCTGTGGCAGGTAAGTGTGTTGTTCTGTGTGCTTACCTGCCGATCCAGTAGCTGTATACGTTCTCTACTTTTCCTGGAATCTAGCCGGTTGAGACTCCTGTGCTTCCGTGTAATGGAAGAACAGGTCATCTCAGCCATTTCCCTATTTTTGAAGGATTATCAGGGCGAATCAGGGTCCTAGGTTCCTGAGTATGAGACGTCCTACCATCTAGGTCCGCTCATATGGGTAGGAATTAGGTCGAGGGTTACTGAAGCAATAGGAGGTGACCTTCTCCCTTATCCCAACCTCTGGCCTAGTTGCTTCTCGGTCTGTTCCACATTGTACGGTGGGGGGTTCCCCCCACTCCCCACCGTGACAGTCACCTTACCACTCTGGGGTATCCTCCTGATGCTGCTGCTGTTGCCGCCACCTCCACACTCTGTCATTGGGCCACTCTCATGCTATTCCCACCATCCCCACATCATGACTGGGCCACTATTTTGCCTTTCGGCCTGGCTGACATCATCATTTATTTGATCTTTCTTCTGATCTGTCAGAAGGAAGGAAAAATAAGACGCACAACGGATCCTATCTGTGTATTAGCTATAAGGCCTGTATGGTCCGATCAGAATTGGCTAATGATTTGCTAGCCAAAAGCAGAAGTGGGTACAAAACACAGAAGACATGCAGATATACCATTCACATGTCATCTCTGTTTTAGTTCCACTCCTTTTTTTTTTGGGCATTAGCAATACTGATGGATAATTGTGGAAATGCTGACCGAGTGAAGGCGGATGCTCCACAGACAGGATCCATTTTTTGTGGGTTATTGTTCTGACCGATCAGAGGGAAGGTAAATTAATCAGTGACGTCAACACAAACTTATTGCTGACACCCTCTCCAACCTGTTAGAGGGGCTCTACTTGAATAAGCGTTAAATAGAACAGGTTCTATAGACATCTATGTGGGATCATCTGATGAGGGATGTAAAAGGAATGTGCTTCTTCTTGACGCTAACATCGATGTGTAAGGCTGAGTTGCTACTTCAGTTATTTGATCAGTTTTGGCCCTATGACTGCCCAAATAAGTGAAGTATGCAGTGATTCTAAATGTGACGCCTTTTATCTGCATGTCATAGGGACTCACAGTATTATTTCACTACCAAGGCAGACTCCTTATGCATGTTATTGCAAGGCACAGTGTTCTACACCACTAGAAAGGCACTCTGCAGCCATGAAATAGCCGTTTTTAAAGTAATTTGCTGCAAATTTATTCGGATCGAAGCAAATATTTCCCAAAAAATTGGCGAACCGGTGAATGGAACTTTTTAAAAATTTGCTAATCTCTAATCTTGTTATACAGAAATCTCTTGGTTAAAAAAAAATGTGCCTTTAAGTCCAGTAAACAAATTTGACCATGTGCTTGTAAACTGAAATACAGGAAAGCTGAGTCTACATATTCAATAAAATATCTCTGCATTTGTTAACGTTTGCAAAAGTCCAAAACAAAGCTTTAATTGCACTTCTGACAAGTAGATCACGAGCAGTTCTGCTGATTAATGCATTTAGGACAGCCTCATTTATCATGAGGTGTTATCAAATATTTGCAGCAAAACACCTACTGGATGAAAATAACAGATTATGTCAATGAAAAAATAAATTCATAAACAATACAAGGAAATACTTGATGTATTTGTAGTGTGAAAGATAAATGAGGTGAAAAGGTGAGAGTGCATTGCTTCTTCATTATCCGATAGTATCAGTGTGTGGTTTCACTTTCTGCAATAATGGATTTTATATTACCCAAATCTTACTTATACTCAAGCATTACTTTACTATATGTAGGCATTGTTTTGCAAATTTTCCTCAGGCTGGATATTTTGTAATTTTCCTAGGTAAAGAATAAGGGAGGAGGTGGGATGATTTTTTTTTAGGGTTGAGGGCACACTATTGTAGCATGAGTATAAGGAAATGCTATTCCATCTTAGTTTTGCCATCGTCACATTGTTATTTTATTCTCCACAGAACAATGATATAAAGCATCGGATGGAGGTTCCTTGATCCTACCAGAACAATGGTATTGAAATCATATTCTTTATCTATACCGAACATGATGTGCTTTGTTGTTGATGGCACACTTAGGACATAACCGGTCTATGAGGTTATGTGTGAATCAACCCAGAAGAAATAAACCCTAGTGAGGATGTCCTCTGTGTCTGTCTGACCTTGATAACCAAATAATAAAACACCTCTAAACTGTGCAATAGCTATTCCACAGGATAATCTGGCCTCTACAGTCACCTAGCCTAAATTCTATAGAGGTTTGGCATGAGTTGGATCTGAGAGTAAAGAAAAAGTAGCCAGCACGATCTAGGCAAATGGAGACACACAATGAGCAAAGCTTTAAAGGCTTTTCCAAGCCCTAATGCACATGGGTAGATTTTCAGTCTTTCATGGGCTGTCTGCGTTCATGCAGCCGTATGTCCTCTCCTCCGAAAAAAAAATTGGAATATACATGTCCCATTTCATGTCTGATTTGAAGGCAAGAATATACATTTTTACAATAGGGCGGGACATGTTGGACGGGAAAGTATAGGATGCACAAGGCCTGTATCCATATTTTGCGCGTGCAGTCTTATTATGTAAAGACCAGAATTCCATGATGATTCAGCTCTGAATTTGTGCATTAATGATTTATGCCTCTGTGCTTTTCCTGTACTTTTCTGTACAGTATATAGATAGACCACCAGTATCTGATACAGTACCTACTGTCCAGAAGCATCTGAATCTAAATTGGACAATGTTATTGGGTATAAGGGTAAATTCACACGTAGCAAATTTGCTGAAAATGTGTTCCAGTTATCTGAATAGGGTTGTTTTGGTGGCAATCACATTAGTCTTGACACTTTCCTAAAAATCCTTTTTTCATATTAATATTGATTTAAAGGAGTAGTCTGGGTGTTGATATTGATATTGATGTCCTATTCACAGGACTCCCTACTTGGGACTTAGCTGCATCTAGGCCACTCACAACTCACTGCAGCCTCTTTAAACAGATGATCAGTGGGGGTGCCAGGAGTTGGAACACCACTGATCATGTACCGATGGCCTATTCTAAGTATACTGTAGCCCACCAATGTAAAAATCTTACACAACCCCTTTAAAAAAGTAATCTGATGAAAAGAATTAGAAAAATGAAAAATACATTTTTGTAATTTCGTAGTTTTCTAAAGCCACTTAACAACATTAAGACAGAATCTGGTAGCTGATCTGGTGAAGATAGTCTATCTTACATTCCTTTATATTTATTGTGTATACAATATATTTTCTATATAAAATATTCAGTGATCATTTTTACAATTCTCCATATTTTTCTTTACAATGTGTAATAAAAATGTCATATGTAAAATTAATTCATAAATTACAGCCTAAATAATGCAAAAATACATGAGTAATTGTCTTTAAACTAATAAACATACTGTGTAAAATATATTTCATATGTCATAAGCTGATAAAGAGTGAATACTGGGGCTATTAACATGTAAGGAAAAAATAAGTTTTCCATTATCAAATAATTACAAAGTTACACTGCTTAAATACTATAGTAAATTTCAAATACAAAGTGCAATAATAAAAGTAGCTGTTGGATTAGGATTCACAATGCAGTTCATGGTTGGTGTCCGATTTTTTTTCTTTTTCATAATTTCTTTTTAATGAAAATATACAACAATAAAAACATTTCCATCAATGAATGACATTTAAAGCCATATCCCACCCAGCCCCCTGTAAAATCCAGATGTCAGCTGTACAAAAAACTGGGAAAATACCAGAGTTCATGTGACATTCATGGGTGAAGCTGGGGAGGGGGTTGCTGGGGCATATGTCATAGGTGCAGTTAGGTTGAAAGGCAGGTGGGGGCACCAGCATGGACAAGCAAGCTCACATACTAAGAGCCACCCCTACTTGATACACAAAGTACATTATTTAACAGAGAGGTGCTGATTTGTCCATAGTTGCAAATTCCATTGAACTTAACACCTAGAATATGCAGAATGAAGTGGAATAAACAAGCAGTATAGTGAAGAAACACCTGATCCTGGACAGATAGGAATGTTGAATTGCGAGAAAACTAAGTGTGCAGTTATGTTTCAGGCAGATATGTAAATAACTAAAGGTGTGGTCTGAATAGACACTGGGTCTTGAAATATTAGGGTGAAAAAGTGCTTCCCCCGCTTCTATGTAAAAAGACTCTCAGAGGCTACTTTTGGGTAGTGTATTCTGTGGTGAGAGATTGTTGACTGTTAGACATGCTTCTACAATGTGAGGGTAGGCATACTTGGTGAACAGGTTCTTGATGGCCAAGACAGACCATCAGCAGAGAGAATCATTTGATCTGCAAGCAAGCACAAACAGCTTCCACAGTTTTGTTGTCAACCATCTAGACAGAGGTGGCACTTTCATTCACCCCTGTCTCTGCTCGGATCATTTCCAGGCACTTAGCAGAAGGCAATTTGGTGTCATGGCTCCCATCAAGTGTCCTGCACTTGACAGCCAGCCATGGTCACTTTTATTTACAGTGGTTTAAACAAGAAACTTGGACTGCTGTGGACTGCAACTATATCATCTCTAATGTCAAATCCAGGTTTTCTTTGGGGTGCAACAACAGTCAGGTTCGAATATGTAGTCCTCATGGTGACAGCTTCAATTCTGCCTTTGCTATAAAGAGACACACTGCCCTAACTGTTGGTATTATGATGGGAAGCCAATTTATACAATAGTTGGTTACCTCTAGTAGTAATAAGAGGGATGTATGCAGGACATCCTGCGGCTAATTGGGTTGCTCATGGCAGAGCTTCCCACTTGCATGGTAGGGTTCACAGCAGCAGCAGTACAGTATGGAACATAATGGTCAAAGCAGGAGATAGGAAATGGTACATTTATAATTACATAGAATAATGTTTTAACAAAAAATTGTCTTATGGACAATGCCCTCTACATTGTACAACCACAAAACATCAGGCTACAGACACACTCTGGTAAAATGATGATTTTTTTTTAATTAACTTTGACATTGATGCTTAAATAATAGTCAGTTGAGTCCACAGTACTTGTGATACATATTGCTATGAAGCAGCAGCCATTAAAACGGCTCATAGTCAGACTGCCTCAGGAAAGCTGTCTGTAAATAATGTGATAAAGTTTGGGACTTTTGGCTAACAAATCACAAGCCAATTCTAATGGGACAATACAGGCCTTATAACTTCTACACAAAGAGGATCCGTTCTGCGTCTCATTTTTCTTCCTTCTGACAAATCAGAAAAAGGGTCAAATAAAAGATAATGTCAGCCAAGCCAAAAAGACTAAACAGTGGCCCAGTCATGAAGTGGCGAGGGTGGAAACAGCATGAGAAGTCCACAGAGTGGCCGTATGACATAGTTGTGAGGTAGAAGCAGCATGAGGAGACCACAGAGTGGCCCAATGACACAGTGTGGAGGAGGCGGCAGCATGAGAAGGTCACAGAGTGGCACAATGACAGAGTGTGGAGGTTGCGGCAGCATGATGAGGCCACAGAGTGGCACAATGACAGAGTGTGGATGTGGTGGCAGCATAAGGAGGCCACAGAGTGGCATAAAGACATAGTGTGGAGGTGGCGTCAGCATGAGGAAGCCACAGAGTGCCAGAATGGCAGAGTGTGGAGGTGGCGGCAGCATCAGGAGACCACAAAGTGGCATGACAACGTGGAGGTGGCGGCAGCATGAAGAGGCCACACAGTGGCACAATGACGGGAGATTGCGGAGCTGGCAGCAGCATGAGAAGGCCACAGGGTGGCACAATAACAGTGTGGAGGTGGCAGCAGCAGAATCAGGAGGCCACAGAGTAGCACAATGACAGAGTATGGAGGTGGCAGCAGCATCGTCAGGAGGCCACAGAGTGGCACAATGAAAGAGTGCGGAGGTGGCGGCAGCAGCATCAGGAGGAAGCCACAGGGTGGCACAATGACAGTGTGGAGGTGGCAGCAGCATCATCAGGAGGCCACAGAGTGCCAAAATGAAAGAGTGTGGAGGTGGCGGCGGTAGCATCATGAGACCAGAGAGTGGCAAGGTAACATAATGTGGAGGTGGCAAGGTAACATAATGTGGAGGTGGCAGCAGCATCAGGAGGGCACAGAGTGGCAAGGTGATATAGTGTGGAGGTGGCAGCATCATCAGGAGGCCACAGAGTGGCAAGGTGACATAGTGTGGAGGAGGCAGCAGCATCAGGAGACCAGAGAGTGGCAATTTGACATAGTGTGGAGGTGGCATCAGCATCAGGAGACCACAGAGTGACCCGGTGACAGAGTGGGGAAGTGGGTGGCAATACCAGTACCAGCTGAAAATGGTGGCAGAAAGAATGAGCACTTGGCATCAGATGTGTGGCATCAGGCGGGTGGCAGCATCAAAATAGTAGCTGAGGTACCCAGAAGAAACCGGTCTATTTTTTGTCAAAGTGTTGTGTGGCACCATGGATGATCTAGTCTGATGCATCAGGAATTGGTGGTTGGAAATCCTGGCTGATCCACGCCTGATTCATATTGACAAAGATCAGTCTCTCCACATTTTGGGTGGACAGGTGAGTTCTTGGGGTAACTATAGCCCCCGCTGCACTAAATACCCGCTCTGATGCCACACTACTGGCCGGGCAGGACAGCTTTTCCAGGGCAAACTCTGCAAGTTGCGGCCACAAATCCAGTTTGGCTGCCCAGTTGTCCAGTAGTCCAGCGGATCTTCAATGTGGGGTGGCATGGTGCTGTCCAAGTATGCCACCACCTGCTGGTTCAGGTCCTGCTCCAGGTCTAGCTGCTGCTGCTGGTGAGTAGTTTCTTCACTGTGCAGGTGAAGAAAGTTGTTCATCAGCGACTCTAGACTCAGGCTGCTGCTGATAGAGCTGGTACTGCTCCTGCTACCCCACCCCTCCACAGCAGCCATGACAGTGGAACGTGAGCGCAGAGGGCCCCCCCAAAAGGAACTGCAAGAGTATGAACGATGGCTCAGATAGGCAGAAGCCAACTGACTACATAGGATGTGTTTGTAGTACTTCAGCTTTTCCTCTCTTTCAGCAGGTGTAAAAAAGGCCCCCAAGGGTCCAACAAGGTGGAGCGGTACCAAGGGTCCAACAAGGTGGAGAGCCAGAAGTCATCCCTCTGCCGAATGGTGACAATTCGGCTGTCACTATGCAAGCACGTGAGTATGCATCGGGCCATTTGTGCAAGTGACTCGGAGAGATTCCCTGCCTCCATCTCCACTGCATACTGCCACGGTGTGTCTGGGTCCTCTGCCTCATCTTCCTCATCGCCCTGTAGCTCCTCCGGCTGCTCCTGATCCTCCTCTCCTGTCACCTGTGTAGAAAATCCACCCATTTCGCTACACATTGCTTGGAGGAGGCTGTCCTTCTCCAATTCAGCCCCCACAGGGCTTATGTGGCCGTGAGCTAAAGGTGCCACGTCTCCAGTCCCCTTACCAGCCAGATTTAACAGCATTTGTTCCGGGACATGAAGCAGTGGAATGGCATTGTTCATCCCGTAGTCCTGGCGACTGACAAATAACGTGGCATTCTCAAAGGGCCTGAGCAAATGGCAGGTTTCATGGATGAGCTGCCACTGGCTTACATCAACCTTACACAGGGGAGTACTGCTGTCCGCTTGGATAATCAAGAAATCGCTTATGGCCTTTCTCTGTTCGTAAAGTCGGTCCAACATAAAGAGGGTGGAATTCTAATGGGTGGTGTAACGGACCGTTTCAGCAGACAAGGGGTTAAAATCCGTTTAGGCGATGTGCCCCTTTCTGAGAGACAGGCACAACTACTGCAGAACACCAACTCCCGAACTGGATACAAAATAGCACTCCAAACTGGAACCTCACGAATAGCTGCTAGCAGGCGAACAGGAATCAGCTTACACTCCTGGCAATCAGTCTCTAACAGCATACAGCGGATCCCCCCAATAACGAGACAAGGCTCCGTGTTGAGGGTCAAGCAGTGGTCTGAGGTGCTGGTACACCCAGCCTGGTTTTTATTACAGTCTTTTCAAATACAGGACAGACACAGGGAGGTATAAAACAACCAAGCCCATCTGGTGTACACGGCTCTAGGGGACCAGAATGAAGACTTGTGACATAGGACAGATATGCAGCACTGTAGGATACACAGAGACAATACATCCCCACAATGCATCATGGTTTCCTCCTCTCTGCCCTGGAGACACCCGAGGCGTAATCCAATTATCTCTCAAGACAAAGAGAAGTCACCAATACACATGTGCAGACAACAGGACAGAGATCACCCTTTAAACACACAATGGGACAATGGCACAATAGAAACACACCCAGCATTTTCCTCCCAAGCTGACAAGTTACACTTATTATAAATTGTTACAACTTTGTGAGTTTACATTGGCCATACATATAACTTACATCAATTTAAACAGTATAACTTGGGGACAAACCTATCCAAAATTCACTTGAATAGGTTCAGGGGTTTAAAAGTTAGTATATGGCCCATAATCCTGGGGCAAGAGGCCAGCAGCCAGGCCTCTCCAAAACCCAGTGGCGAGGTTGGTTTCGCCATAGGTGGGAACGTCGCATATCAGCCTATGTTGGGGGATGCTGTTCTGCTGGTGCAGCTCAAGGAGGGTGAGCTTTACGGTGTACGAGTGGCTGAAGTGCATGCAAAGTTTCCTGGCCATTTTTAGGATGTTTTGCAGATGGGTGGAAAACTTCAGGAACCGCTTGACAACCACATTGAACACATGTGCTATGCAGGGTGCATGGCTCAGCCCTCCTTGAAGCAGCGCCGACACCATGTTCTTCCCGTTGTCGGTCACCATGGTTCCTCCCCTGTGTGACTCCATTCGCCCAGGCAAACGAGGTGCAAAACAGAGTGACACCGTCTGTGCTCTGCACATGTGGTATGCTGGAGGGGTACTGTGAATTGTCCTTGCAGTGGAGGCTGAGGACACAGTGAAGGATGAGGAGGCAGAGGCGGACATTGTCGCAGGACCAACGGTGTGGCAACGTGGAGGCGGAAGAAGCGTCACCTGGCCAAGTTGCTGGTGTGGCTGTGCATGAACCACATTCACCCAGTGGGCCGTAAAGGACATGTATTGTCGCTGTTAGTAGTTACAGCTGCACATGTCAGCACTACTGTGCACTTTGGCAGACACAGACAGGCTCAAGAACTGGCCCAACTTCTGTTCAACATGTGTGTGCAGGGCTGGTACTGCCTTTTTGGCACAGAAATGACGGCTTTGGACTCTACACTTTGGTTCGGCACAAGCCATCAGTTCTCTGAAAGGTGCAGAGTCCACCACTTGGAAAGGGAGGGACTGCTGCACCAGCAACTTGGACAGGAGCACATTCAGCTTCTGCGCCGTTGGATACATGCACGCATACTGCTGTCTCTTGGCAATCACATTGGTGATCGATTGATGATGGAATGACTGACAAGGAGTAGCAGGGCGAGGAGCAGGAGCATCAGGACCAGCAGATGATGGGAAGGACAGACAGCTCCCTTCGGCTGAGGTGGTGGAGCCTTGACTGCCTGAAACTGGGTGCGTGCCACTGGATGATGCAGAAGTAGCTGCGGCAGGCTGGAATGCCTCATCAGAGCCACGGTTCTCCCAGGCCACTTTATGGTGACGCTGCATATGTTGACGTAGGGCCGTTGTGCCAACATTTGCACCCTGGCCATGCTTCACCTTCTGCCCACATATTCTACATATGGCCATGTTCACCTCCTCTGGCATCTTAACAAAAAGAAACGGCCACAGCGTAGAGTAGGTGATTTTACCCCCAACACTACGCACTGACTGACTGTTGCCACCGCTGCTTCCGTGAACCCGTACACCGCTACTTCCCGGGAAAATAGACTTCTGCGAAGCGGGTGATGTACCCCAGGCACGTTTCACTCCCGACCACCCACTGCTGCCACTCTGCTGACTGCCAGCCATGCTAGCGATTTGCTGGCTCCACCTCTGGCTCAAGGACAAGCTGCCACCCTCCCGATTATGATAAAGCCCATTTGTCACCCGGAACCCAGGTGCGATTAGCTACATCATAATCATAGAGTACTCTCTGCACGTCACTGATATCCTTCTCAACCGTCTCTGGGTCAGGAGCCTGACCACTCACAACACCAGCTCCCACGCAACTCTCCTCATCACTACTTGCCCGCCTACCAGAGGAAGCGGCGGATGTCTCCTCAACATCTTGGCTGGCCAGTAGCTGCTGACTGTCCTCTAGTAGTTTGTCCTCGCTGAAAAGTGGAACCGAGCCCACAGCATATAATACTTCACTGGCTGAAGGAACAGAAAAGGACAGAGGCAGGTTGAGGACAGGTGAATAGGGTTGAGTGAACCCATGGAAGTTTGGGTTCGCCGGGTTCGGCCGAACTTCAGGTCGAAGTTCTGGTTCGGGACCCAAACTTGACCCGAATTTAACCCCAAACCCGGAACCCCATTTTAGTCAATGGGGACCCAAACTTCACTTTATTTTCCGTTATAACATGGTTATAATGGAAAATAATAGCATTCTTAAAACAGAATGCTAAATAAAATGTCTATTGAGGGGTTAAAAAAAAAACAACTCACCTCATCCACTTGATCATGCAGCCGGTATCTTCTTTTCTTCAGGACCTGCAAAAAGACCTGTGGTGATGTCATCCTTTTGCACTTTGGCAGGTCCTGAAGAAAAGAAGATACCGGCTGCTCGATCAAGTGGATGAGGTGATTTATTTTTTTATTTTTTTAACCCTTCAATAGACATTTTATTTAGCATTCTGTTTTAAGAATGCTATTATTTTCCATTATAACCAAAACTTTGTTGGGTTCTCTCAACTCTACAGGTGAAGGCACAGGGCCTGCTCCCGGGCCATGCCAACTAAGCATCGTGTCAGAGGAACCCACCGACTCTTGGCTGGGGTGTCTAATGTCACTTAGGATGAAGTGGATGAAGAGTCAACCAATTAAGAAATGCTGGGTTGCTGGTCAAGACACAACCGGTAGATGACACCGGGAGCCCAGGCCTCTCGCTGCGACACTTGCTGCCACGCCCCCTTACTCTTCTGTGACCTCTGCCTGCGCCAGAAACATTTAGGCCTCTGCAACTTTCCTATGCAGGACCTAGCACTTCTCTGTCTGACATACTGTTCAATCAAATAATCAAATGTTAGATCAAATATTTTTTTTTATCTTGCCACTAATACATGGCAAACAGGGCTTCAGAATATATCACTGCACCGCAGAACGGCAATTAGGCCCTAATTTATTTCCACTTTTACACAAAAGGCTTTTCAACAGGTATTTGCAACAATGATCGACGAATATAATTTTTTTTCTCCCACTAATACACGGCAAACAGGGCTTCAGAATATATCACTGTACCGCAGAACGGCAATTTGGCCCTAATTTTTTTCCACTTTTACACAAAAGGCTTTTCAACAGATAAGTGGAACGCTGAATGGAGAATATATTTTGATTTCACCACTAATACACGGCAAACAGGGCTTTAGAATATATCACTGCACCGCTGAGCGGCAAATATATTTTTCCTTTTTCCACTAATACAGGCCACAAAAGGCTTTAGAACAGATAACTGAGCGTCAAAGATATGTTTCCTTTTTCCACTAATACAAGCAAAAAAGAGCTTTAAAACAGATAACTGCACAGCTGAGCGGCAAATATATTTTTTCTTTTTCCACTATTTCACGCAAATGAGGGCTTTAAAACAGATAACTGCACCGCTGAGCGGCAAATATTTTTTTTCTTTTTCCACTAATACACGGAAAAAAGGGATTTAAAGGGAACCTGTCACCGGGATTTTGTGTATAGAGCTGAGGACATGGGTTGCTAGATGGCCACCAGCACATCCACAATATCCAGTGCCCATAGCTTTGTGTGCTTTTATTGTGTAAAAAAAACGATTTGATACATATGCAGGGACAGGACTCATCTCAGGTTAATTTGCATATGTATCAAATCTTTTTTTTTACACAATAAAAGCACACAAAGCTATGGGGACTGGGTATTGTGAATGTGCTAGCGGCCATCTAGCAACCCATGTCCTCAGCTCTATACACAAAATCCTGGTGACAGGTTCCCTTTAAAACTGATAACTGCACCGCTGAGAGGCAAAGATATTTTTTCTTTTTCCACTAATATACGCAAAAAAGGGCTTTAAAACAGATAACTGCACTACTGAGCAGCCAATATATTTTACTTTTGCCACTAATACACGACAAAAAGGGCTGCAATTTTCACACTTCGTCACACAACGGCTAATAAGCCTTTTTTTCCCCACTAATACAAGCCAAAAGATGCTTTAGAACATATTACTGCACCACACAAGGGCAAATAAAATGTAGAAATATTTCCTTGTAATAAACCCTATTAATGCCTGTATCAAGCAGCACTTGTACGCTAATAAGAACGGTTTGCTGGAATTGCAGAGCTGTATAAAGGCAATTTAGATCACCAGTCAGTGCAGCAAGGTGTAATCGGATTGTTCCTATTACCCAGGTTGTTAGCTCCACTAATGAACCATGTTCAATTCCTCCCTATCCTTTCCCTACACCTTGAATAATCTTTCCCTGCACTTGTAAATCGTTTTTTTTTTACCACAATTAAGTCTTTCCTATCACTGTCCCTAGCGCCTGCAGACACGTCTCTCCCTGCACTAAGTACGCTGGTGAATGGCAGAATCTAAGACCGCTGGCACTTTTTATAGGGCTGTGATATCACAGGGCTGGCTGGCTGCTGATTGGCTGCATGCATGTCAGTATGGGTGATCCCGCCTTCCCAAAGTTCATTGCCCCATGTCCTAACACATGCAGCAGCCATTTTAGGAAACAAATTCTCATTCGGTGCGAATCAAATTTTTCCTGAAATTCGGATCAAATTCCACTTTGTCAGCTTCGATTTACTCATCTGTAGATGTAGTCAACAGGCCAAGTCATAACCAGGAGCAACAGTGCAGGACAGAAGTGTAAAGCAGAGTTTTACAAAAAAAGGGTCAGCGCAGGCGGCACAGCTACAGGTCAGGCAATCCAGATAAGCAACAGGAGAGTCAAAACAGAACAGGGAGAGATCAGACAGGTAGCGGAATCCAGAAGTTCAGGAACACTGGAGCACATGAATGCAGACCTTAGCAGGACACAAGGACCTATGATGCTCAGGCAACTGGGAAGAGGGTTGAACCACTTAATATAGGTGCAGGTAGGCTGGGATTGGTCAAAACAGACTACATGTGCTGGCTCTTTTAAATTGCAGGAAGTGACGCGCCAGCCAATTAACATGCATGCTACAGGAAGCAGGTTGAGAGACATACCGCACATGTGTCTAGAAAGAAACTGCAGCAGAGGCAGCTAGGGAGGACGGTGCCCACTTGTTCAGAGCCTAGGAGCATGGTGGCTGACCTTCGTTACTATATGCCACACAATGCGGTTGGAAGCAGACAGCAGAGGAGGCAGCTGGGAGAACAGTGCTCACCCGAACAGAGAGCCCGAGACCACAGTAGTGAGTAGGGGAGCATAGCTAGATACCACCCTTACAGTTCCTATGACATGTCCACTGACATCACAGCTATAGTTTGTCATAATTGGTTCGGACTGACTGCAAGGCATTATGGGCAAGGGCCATGTTATCTTATTCTTCATTCTTCATCTTTCCTATATTCTTACATATAAATTGTTGGATGCCATTTAGATTGAATCAAGAGGGAAAAACTCCCAAAACTACAGAAGGAAACTGTAGGGTTGATCCTCTTGATTAAAACCATACCTTTGTAATTTTGCCCATTGGCTTCTGTTTCCCCCACAGTTCAGAGGACTACTACATATGCACTGACAGAAGAATGTATGGCACGTGTGCTCAATTACAGGACCAGGCAAGAAGTTGCCTAGTCTTGTCAATCAAGGAATTGAGAGTGGCTATCACTGCACAGCAGAGGGGCTAAGGTACAGCAAGAGGCTGCCCATCGGTGTACCTAACCCCTCATTTGCATATACATTGTAAGTATTCCTTGTTAAAGGCAGAACCTATCGGCATGATAAATGTGTGCTTTTAATTTAGTAGGATCAACTCATCCAGATACTATGACTTGGTTAATACAGTTTTATCCTGCAAACAAATGTTCTCTAAGTCTTGTATAACCATTTTAACACATCAGAAGGAATATAGCCATATTAAAAAAAGACAGATCAACTCCCCTGACGTGTCTGCTTTAGTAAATACATACTATGCATTGGATCCGATAAAAGCTGTCACGGCACCGAACGGGGTTAAAAGCAGAGTGTGCCTGGCGTGCATGCTGTACCTGCGCTCCCTGGACTTTGTGTGGCTGTCATGGCCCATAAACAGGTAGGAACTAGTGTTAGGGACCACTCATAGAGGCGACCTTGACGTGGTGAGTGGCTTATTACGCTCTGGCCAAAATTTACACCAATGCCTCATTCAACATCCAGCATAGAGGCAGGGCGGAGTGCTGGTTGCAGAGTGCTATTGCATTTGTGTTTTTGAGTTTGCATACTGTGCATTGCCCAAACAACAAAAATTCTAGTGAGCCTTTTGTTAGACCTCTCTGTTGTGTTGTCCCTCTGTTATTGTTCCTGAAAATGTATCAGTGACAGTAAATAGAAAACTTACCATTCACGCTGTCAATAAGTGTGTTGTTACACAGTCTGATACTGTCAAAGTTGATACACAATTATATACAATATATACAATATAATTATATACAATTTCAGAGTATTTGGGGTACAACTCACAGGCAAGAGGAATGATAACATCCAGTGGTCAATTTATTCATACATTTCAGGAGGATTAACAGAGGAATGGCACAACTTAGGGTACTTTCACACTTGCGTTTAACTTTTCCGGTATTGAGATCCGGCAGAGGATCTCAAAACCGGAGAAAAACGCTTCTGTTTTGCCCCCATTCATTGTCAATGGGGACAAAGCCGAACAGAATGGAATGCACTAAAATGCATTCTGTTCCGTTTGGTTGTGTTCCCATACCAGACAGAAAACCGCAGCAAACTGTCCGGCATGGAATGCGGAGCAAAACGGATCCAGCATGACACACAACGCAAGTTAATGGTGCCAGATCCGTTTTCTCGGACACAGTATTTTAAAGATGATACAACTAGAGCTGTTCATCACAGATGCAGCCAGTTGTATTATCAATAATGGAAGCGTTTTTGCTGATCCCTGCCGGATCAGGCAAAAACTTAAGTGTGAAAGAAGCCTTACACAGTTTAATATGTTTTGAAACAATAATAAGTTCAATGTTAAATTAAGATAATAATATGCTCATTGATCATAATCCCAAAGTAAAGCAAAAGGATTACATTATTACCTACATCTGTCTGTAGGACTGAGGATGCACATGAGATAATCCATGCCCTCAGACGACCTGTAAGTAATTATCTACAGTAATAGTAAAATCATAGAAAACCATTTTTTCTGTGCGCAAAACTATTTTAGTTTCTCTAGGACACTCTACTTTCTTTGCACATTGTGTCTAAATTATAATTCCACTCAATTGGCTGAGCAATGATCAGTGCACAGCGAGTACAAATGTATACTATTTTGGTTAGAAGTCTGTCGTTCCGTAAAAACTCCATATATATATTGGCATAAGTAATCATATCCCTACTGTCCATCTACTCTCTCTGCTCGACTGTCACTGCAATGTCCAAGCCATAAAGCATGACATTTATCTTAGTAATAGAGGAACAGCTATAATTTATAAAACCTACCAGTGAGGAACATGTCAGTCATGGCAATGACACCGTAATGGATGTATGACAACTCTATTTCGAAAACTCACCTCTTATCCCTATGCATTTATTTCCAAAGTCATTCACCAGATAATAGAGTGGTCTTACTGTCATAACTGTTTTTGAAGCCTAAATGCCAGTAAAAAATAAAACTTTACTGTGGAATGCAAGATAACTGGAGACTTATTAAGAAAGAAAAAAACTTTAAAAAGCCTCTGGCTGTACTTTATTTTTATTCTCGGGTCCCTATTATGTAATATCACAAAATAATTACATACTATAATTACTTACTATAGCTAATTATTTATTTTGCCGTTAGTTATGTTTGAAATACAAAAAGTGCTCAGCAATATTGAATCCTATAGAAGGATTAATTTTTGTACTTTTCATCTGTGTTTACCAGGACCACAAATCACTCAGGCAAAGTAATCAACATTCTCAAGAACCATCTGCACCAAGTATTACTATCTTAACACAAAAAAAAATTATGATAAAGGCCCCGGCCAAAATGGCATTCATCCATGGGTATTGAGGGAATTTAGCTTGGTAACTGATAGACCATTGTTCCTCATCTTCTTAGACTCTTTTGTAACAGGGTCTGTGCCACAGGACTGGAGGACATTGATGATGTTGTGCCCATATTTAAGAAAGGTAAGACGTTGAATCTGTGTAAATTTGGTATATAAAATCTTTTAAAGGGAACCTGTCACCTGGATTTTGGGTATAGAGCTGAGGACATGGGTTGCTAGATCGCCTCTAGCACATCCGCAATACCCAGTCCCCATAGCTCTGTGTGCTTTTATTGTGTAAAAAAAACCTATTTGATACATATGCAAATTAACCTGAGATGAGTCAGAGCTTGAAAATATGATTCTTCTCTGGTCACACAAGTAAGATATGACTATTTTATGTTAATTTGCAATAAAAGGCGGGAAGTAAAAAAATGCATAATACTTATTGAATTCGTCTGCAAATGAAATTAAAAGTGTAATTTATATGTTTAGGGTAACACAATGAACATTTAGAAACGCTCAGTGAGGGTAGCATAGTAGAGGTGACAGGTTCCCTTTAAGGCATTCTACGAGATGGGCTGCAAAATACATAGCAGTGATCACGGCATCCGAAGTCTACTTTGGTATCGAGGTACCAGCCGATACCGAAGCCGACTTTGGATTGCTGTTTGAAAATGTATCTAAAGTTGTACAATTGAAGTTCTTCACTAAAGTCTCGCAAATTTTGCATCTGCGTAGCGCATACATTTTAACGCTGTACAGAGATGGGTCATGTACAGCATTAAAATGAAGTTGGGGAATGAATCGACTTTGGATCTTGGATCCGAAGCGTGATTCGCTCACCCCTACTTAGAATAATTGTTATGCCTAGTTAAGGTATGTTCCAAGCTTGGAACACCAAAAAATATTGAGGGGGAACATGCAGCTAACATGATAATTAAACATAAAAATTTTTGTTCTTAGGATAAAAACTAAACTTTTTGATAATAGTTTTTATATTAATAACAATAAAAGTTATGTTTTAATTATCATGTTAGCTGCATGTTCCTCCTTAATAATAGAACTAGCACATGATTTATTAATTCCAAGGACTTTAGAAAGGACCAGGGGACATTTATTACTTGAAAATAAATATAATTAGCAGGCACTCACCATCTGGATTTCATATAAAGCTAATTTTAATAGATATTGAGTTGATAAATGAAATGGAATAATAATATTGAATATAAAATTGTGATAAAAATATTAGAACACACAGCTTAAATACGGACCATATAGTAAGACAATAAGTAAAACAATATAGTATCGATTATCAAATGGCAATTACAGAATGCATAAATTGGTTGATAAAATTATGGTGAAAATTTGTGCGGGTTTTAACAATAAATAAATATAAAGTCTTGATAGGATTCAAATAAAAATTGAATAAAAAATTGAATAAAAAAATCGAATAAAAGTCAAGTGAGGATTCCTTGCTGGTGGAAATTAATTAAGAAACAATGCGATAAGCAAATCTGATATTAAGATCCATATAGTGCGCCAATGGCGAGTCCCGTATTTTCGTATATATGATCGTTATTGCACTTGTAGTTATTCTTGTATAAAGGTATATAACATCTTCCAGATATGCTATACGTGTAGCAATGAAAAACGGTGTATTTTAATTCAATGGTGTAGCAGAGTGGATTAATCAGGAGGTATGAGCCTTCTCGATAAATCCTTCGAATTATATACGATTTTACTAGCAGATGATATTTATATATTCGATTGTCTCTACTTAGTTAAAGACTTCGGTTTTGCTTACTGCAGGGGCGTCCCACCTGCAGTACAGCTACTCACCCAATCGAGGGCTGCTTTTTCCTCTATTCTTTTTTCTTTCGCAGTGCTTTTTGGTTGCGCTCGAATGTCGGCGTCCCACGTGGTGTTCTGTAATCACGTGATTTTGACTGCAAGTGTAGACTGAAGACAAATGAGGATATTCTTTTCGAAATTAACTTTTTGGATGTGCACTTTTGGATCCTGCAGGATATGTGTTCAGTAGTTCGGTTTCCTTAGCGCGCCAGACGCGTTTCAAGGTGACCTCACCTCTTTTAATCAGAATGCCACTGATGAAGAGGTGAGGTCACTGATGAAGATGTGTATAGTAATATGTAAAAAGTATGTAAAAACATGTATATGTTTGTACGCATGTACGTATGTATGATTGTGTCCATATGCACGGACTTCCTGTACAGAATCAATATATGTGTATACCGATGTATAAAAAATATCCATGCGAGAATGTTTAAAACAGTGAAATAAATAGTAAAATTAATATATAAGTATATGGGTTATAGGTGTAAAAATCTGTCTAAAGGATGATAATTCAGCCTAAATAGGTGGGTTATCAGTGGATGGGGATCTTCAAGAGGCAGGTACATGTTTGATATCATCGGCGTGCCAGGGGTGAGTATCCTGATCAACCTAATGGCTAAATGGAAGGAGGAGGGGATCTAGTAGTTAGAGTATTCAAGTGACTCATTGAGTCCAAGGGGGGAAAGTGTATTAAGAACATACAGGGAGTGCAGAATTATTAGGCAAGTTGTATTTTTGAGGATTAATTTTATTTTTGAACAACAACCATGTTCTCAATGAACCCAAAAAACTCATTAATATCAAAGCTGAATATTTTTGGAAGTAGTTTTTAGTTTGTTTTTAGTTTTAGCTATTTTAGGGGGATATCTGTGTGTGCAGGTGACTATTACTGTGCATAATTATTAGGCAACTTAACAAAAAACAAATATATACCCATTTCAACTTTTTATTTTTTTACCAGTGAAACCAATATAACATCTCAACATTCACAAATATACATTTCTGACATTCAAAAACAAAACAGAAACAAATCAGTGACCAATATTGCCACCTTTCTTTGCAAGGACACTCAAAAGCCTGCCATCCATGGATTCTGTCAGTGTTTTGATCTGTTCACCAGCAGCAACCACAGCCTCCCAGACACTGTTCAGAGAGGTGTACTGTTTTCCCCCCTTGTAAATCTCACATTTGATGATGGACCACAGGTTCTCAATGGGGTTCAGATCAGGTGAACAAGGAGGCCATGTCATTAGATTTTCTTCTTTTATACCCTTTCTTGCCAGCCACGCTGTGGAGTACTTGGACGCGTGTGATGGAGCATTGTCCTGCATGAAAATCATGTTTTTCTTGAAGGATGCAGACTTCTTCCTGTACCACTGCTTGAAGAAGATGTCTTCCAGAAACTGGCAGTAGGACTGGGAGTTGAGCTTGACTCCATCCTCAACCCGAAAAGGCCCACAAGCTCATCTTTGATGATACCAGCCCAAACCAGTACTCCACCTCCACCTTGCTGGCGTCTGAGTCGGACTGGAGCTCTCTGCCCTTTACCAATCCAGCTACGGGCCCATCGATCTGGCCCATCAAGACTCACTCTCATTTCATCAGTCCATAAAACCTTAGAAAAATCAGTCTTGAGATATTTCTTGGCCCAGTCTTGACGTTTCAGCTTGTGTGTCTTGTTCAGTGGTGGCCGTCTTTCAGCCTTTCTTACCTTGGCCATGTCTCTGAGTATTGCACACCTTGTGCTTTTGGGCACTCCAGTGATGTTGCAGCTCTGAAATATGGCCAAACTGGTGGCAAGTGCCATCTTGGCAGCTGCATGCTTGACTTTTCTCAGTTCATGGGCAGTTATTTTGCGCCTTGGTTTTTCCACACGCTTCTTGCGACCCTGTTGACTATTTTGAATGAAACGCTTGATTGTTCGATGATCACGCTTCAGAAGCTTTACAATTTTAAGAGTGCTGCATCCCTCTGCAAGATATCTCACTATTTTTGACTTTTCTGAGCCTGTCAAGTCCTTCTTTTGACCCATTTTGCCAAAGGAAAGGAAGTTGCCTAATAATTATGCACACCTAATATAGGGTGTTGATGTCATTAGACCATACCCCTTCTCATTACAGAGATGCACATCACCTAATATGCTTAATTGGTAGTAGGCTTTCGAGCCTATACAGCTTGGAGTAAGACAACATGCATAAAGAGGATGTGGTCAAAATACTAATTTGCCTAATAATTCTGCACGCAGTGTATATCCAATGCATTTCTTTCCGGCACAGTTGTTGGTAAGACGATGGGATATGTTTTAAAGGTGAGACTTTCAAAGTAGACGGATCACTGCCATCTTTTTCGAAATAATGACGAGAAACACTGTGGGTAAGGATGCCTCGTCGGATGTTTGAGCTGTGCTCATTCATCCTTTCTCTAACAGTCTGCATAGTTCTACCCACATATTTCAAACCACAAGGACAAATGAGAAGATTCCTAATGCCACAATGGAGTTCATGTCTGATTTTCCACGAGTATTTCTGGTCTTTTTTTGTTGTTGCCAGGGATCTGTATCACCTTTAATCCCTGGGTAATCATGTTACAACACATGCAATTCTTAAGGTGGCATTTCCGTATTCCTATTTGATTTGGAATCCCAAAAAATCCTGTCAAGGATTTCTCTTTAGTTGGTTCAAGTTTAGCTCAAGACGGGGCGATAAGGTTTTTTAGGGTTTGGGCCCTCCTAAAAGTAATTGAGGGTTGCTTCGGTATGACTTCTTTAAGGATTGGGTCCTTTAGAAGGATACCGCAATGTTTGTTGAGGATTTGTCTAATATTGGTATGGTTAGTATTATAACGAGTGATTAAGTTATGTTGATATTTGTCGTCTTCTATAGTTTTCAGTGCGGGTGGCTGTAGGGCCGTTTTCTGATCTAAAGACAGTGGGTTTTTTTTGCTGCGGTGTTTAATAGTCCTCTTGGATACCCTTTTTCTTTAAACCTATTTTTGAGGATCCCCATTTGTTCCTTAAACTCTTTGTTGTCTGAACATTTTCTCCTGATCCTTTTCATTTGTCTATAGGGTATATTATTTTTCCATTTTGAGTAATGGCAACTGGAATATTCTAGGTAACTATTAACATCAACTTTTTAAAAATGGGTTCTTGTTGTGATTTTTTTGGCGCTCGCTTTAATATGGATATCTAGGAAGATAGCTTCTTGAGGGCTAAATTCAGAACTGAATTGTAGGCCCCAGTCGTTATTGTTGAGTTCTTCGATGAACAAAAGGAGTTCTTCCTTGGTCCCATTCCAAATGCAAATGACCTCATCGATATATCTCTTGTAGAATACAATGTTTTTGTGGGAGATGAGATGAAGGAGTTCCTCAAAGAGCCCAACAAACAAATTTGCATAAGACGGGGCGAACTTAGTCCCCATGGCTGTTCCTTTTTTTTGTAGGTAGAATTTATCCCTGAAAGTGAAATAATTGGGATGTAATATGATTTTGATTAAATCAAGAATGAACTCCTTCTGCCTGGTGGGCATTTCTTGATCTAGGGTGAGAAAATGACGTACAGCTTTAAGTCCTAGCTCATGTTGGATGTTGCTATAGAGAGAAGCTACGTCTAATGTCACCCAAAAATAATTGGTCCTCCATTCAATGGTTTTGAGAATGTTGATGAGGTGGGAGGAGTCTCGGCGATAGGAAGGGAGCTGTAAAACATATTTTTGTAGGAACCTATCTACGTAAACCGAGAGATTCGAAGTTAAAGAGTCAATGCCAGATATAATTGGTCTACCGGGTGGATGTGTAAAAGATTTATGGATTTTTGGCAAAAAATAGGACCGGGTTACTGTGGGGTGATGGTTATAAAGAAAGGACTTTTCTTTTTTGTCAATAATCCCGGAAGTGTAGCCAGAGTCTATTAGAACCTGTAAGGCTTTTTTAGAGATTGGTGTAGGGTCATCCGCAATGATTCTGTAATATTCTGTATCTGACAGGATTCTGAGAGATTCCATCAGGTAATACTCACGGTTCATAATGACCACCCCCCCTCCCTTGTCTGCGCTCTTAATGACCAAGTCTTTGTTGTTCTTTAGATTTTTTTGTGCTTGATTTTGTCGTTTGTCTAAGTTCATTGGGGGTCCCTTAGGTAGCGTTTCAGTTAAAATTTAAAAATCATCCAGAACCATATTAAAAAAGCTCTCTAGGTGAGGGCCGATGCTTTCTAATGGGTAAAAAGAGGATTTTAATTTAAGATTGGAGGGTATCGAGGGGGGTTCCTAAGTGACCATGATATCTATAGTGGTTTCAGGGATATTGGTCTTGTTTATATCATAGATGGGAACTGAAGAGTCACATTTCCCGGTGTTAAGTTTTTTTATTGTAAAGTGTCTCTTTAGGGTTAGTTTACGGATGAACTGGTTCAGGTCTACAAAAAGTTCAAAGGGATCAGGGTATTGGGTAGGGCAAAAGGAGAGGCCTTTGCTCAATAGTGATATTTCTTCTGGTTTAAGGATGTAACGGGGTGAAAGCCTTTTAGGATCAGTCATTTGGAAAATGCCTTTAGGCTTTAAAGGTAAAATAATTAGCTTATGGCTTTATAACTGCAAATATAATGTTATTGTGTCAACTGCCGTTTGGTATTGGGTTAAATATTGCTTTATATATCACATCTGCTCTGATATCAATGCTTTTATCCCTTGGTCTAGGCAGTACTATTTCTGAAGATGAGAAATTTATATTGTAGATATCTTCAATTTTCTCTTATAAATAAGAACATATGGTCTTTTAAGCAGTGTATGACCACTGCATGATGCATAAAGCAATTGAACAGACTTATTTGTTACTGAAGAGCAGTTGAGGTGCTGGTAACTATTACTATGAAACAGATCATAAAAATGTTTCAGTGGACAAGCAGATTTTTCAAAGTTCGGCCGCTTTCAGATGAGCGAATATTCAGTGCAGGTGCAATGCGTGATGCGAACGCATTGCGCTTGCACAGAATCCGGACCCATTCATTTCAATGGGTTTGTGTACATGTGCGTTGGTTTTCATGCATCACTTGTGCGTTGAGTGAAAATCGCAGCATGTTCTATATTCTGCGATTTTCACGCAACCCTGGTCCCATAGAAGTGAATGAAGCTGCGTGAAAATATTGTTGCTAAGAGATGTTGTTTGTATACATTCATTATATCACGCATTGCACCCGTGCGATAAAAACTGAACAACTGAACGCTATCGCAAACAAAACTAAATGGACTTGCTTGCAAAATCGTGCAGTTTTCACTGAACGCATCCGCAACGCATCCAGACCTAATCCGGACACGCTCGTCCGCAAGGGGCCTTAGTGTAATATAATGAAATAAGGAGGGTTTATATGACTTTTGAGAAAAAAAAAAAAAACACTATGACTATAAAATAACAAAAAACATTACTCACCTTTCCAAGAAACCAAAATGTATACGATCTGATGGCCCCTTGTATTTGCTTACAATAGTCCAGCTTCTGACCGCTGCATCAGTGGCCTCAGTAGTCATGTCCTATATTAGTATGATGGCTTACCATCCCTAAATATTGATGCTAGCAGTGCAACCTGTGACTTCTGGGGCTTCTAATTGGCTATAGCCAGCATTTTTAATGGAGGGACAGTAACCCACAATTTGTTGTGATGCTAAACAAGGATTCTTTTTTTTTTTTTTAGTCTTCATGGGGAGGAGGGGAATACTCATGGGTGTAACAATAAAATGCAAATAGTTGTCATTCCACCCAGGTCCAGGTGCATAAGAGTGTCCAATGTCCCATGTGCTACAAAACAGAACAAAAGATAAAGTCCATCTGTGTTGGTCCCATGGACATATGTGCCCACATTGCTAAGAAAAATTGTTTAAATATATGCAAACGAGCCTCTAGGAGCAACCGGGGTGTTGCTATTAAACCAAGAGTCTCTGCTCTTTCTGCATCTGCCACGCTCTCTCCACTGACAGGGTCCGGCAGTGAAAACATCACACCTAGCCCTGTCAATCAAAGTGGAGATGGTGCAGCAGATTGTAATGGCAACATCCCTGTTGCTTCTAGAGGTGCATTTGGATTTATTTAAACATGGGGGACATTTATCAAGCAGGTGTAAAGTAGAACTGGCTTAGTTGCCCGTAGCAACCAATCGAATTCCACCTGTCACAGCTTCTAACAGTAAATATGGCTGGTGGCAATTGAAAGATGAAACTGAGAATGTGCAATCAACCCATATATGTAACAGGAGTGGACATAAAAGAACAAACAACAGATGGCGCTATACTGATGTATGTTATTGAATAACTTAGTGGCTATACTAAATTACACGCAATTACAAAGTATTTAGATCCAGCTGGTGGTTTGAGAAATGTAGAATATTTTTCATGGGACAGCCCCTTCAATGGCCGGCAACATTTTTTCATCTTTGACTCGCTGTATTTCAGCAGCCATAACTTTGTTATTTTTTTAATTGGCGTGTTCATCTGAGGCCTTGTTCTATGCAGGAGAATTGTTGTTATTTTTGCCATTGATATAAAATGTATTTTACACAAAATAATGTACATTTTTGTGATTTTTTTTATTGCACTATAACATGTCTTAAAAATTAAAGACATTGGATTATTGTTTTATGACTTTATTTCAAAATTATTTTGTATTAGCATAATCCTGTATGCTTAAAGTGGTTTTCTGAGATTTTCATACTGATCAGTATCTGATCGGTGGGGTTTTGACACCCTGGACTCCCGCCGATCAGCTGTTTGAGAGGGCAGCAGTGCTCACAGTAGGGCTGTGGCCTTCTCTAGCTTTCCATAGGCCGAGTGACGACACGTTCTTCAGTCATGTGGCCTAGACACATCTCAGAACCCTTAAAGTGAATCGCACTGATCTGCAATACCAAGTACAGCTGCTATATAATGTATGACACTGTGCTTGGTGAGCAAGGAGAAGGCTGCAGCGCACACAGGAGCACCATTTCCTTCTCGAACAGCTGATCAGCTGGGGTCCCAGGTGTTGGACCCCAACGATCAGATTACTTATCCAGAGCATTGGTCATCAGTATTAAAGTTTTGGAATGCCCTTTAAATACATTATGTTCTGTGTTACTATGACACAGGCTGCTGTTCTGGCAACACTAGTCAGACTGGCTGCAAAGGGCTCCCCAGTCTCGATTTGGGTTGTTGGGTTGCTTTGATCATGCCATGCTATGGACTGCATCAATCAAAGAGTTAACAGTCTTGGTCACAGCAATCTCTGACCCTGGCTGTGAAGATGGAGCCTGCTGTAAGAACCATGGGGGGCATTTATTATCCAGAAATAGTACAATGGTTATTTGCGCCACAATCATGACGTGGGCGGGGAAGGGGACAGGCTGGCAGGCCCATCTCATTAATCATTATCTGTTTTAGGCGTAGAAAATGATCGAAATGTAAGCCAGCTTGGAATCTGGCTAACAATTAGACTGGTGTAGGGATCCACCGCCACATATAGGGGTTTTTAACCCCTTAGGGATGCATGACGTACCAGTACGGCATGTTTCCCGAGTCCTTAAGGACCCATGACGTACCGGTACGTCATGTGTTGTTCCGATCACCGCCCGCAGGCACCACGGCTGCGGGCACCATGGCTAAATGCGTGGGGGGGTTCCGTGACCCACCCCGTGTCGGCGATCGTGGCAAACCGCAGGTTCAGAGCTGTGGTTTGCCGCTTTTACCTGGTGTGGTGGTGGTGCCATCGGGTCCTCATGGGGCTGTGGGGGAAACCTGATGGCATGGAAGGCAGCGTGATGCCTTCCTGAGGCATCTGCGCTGCCATCTGGTGAAGAGCCTGTGAGATCCAGCCCCCTGGATCACACAGGCCCCGGAAGCTGTATGAGTAATACACACAGTATTACTCATACAGCCAATGCATTCCAATACAATTCCAGTATTGGAATGCATTGTAAAGGAATATACCGCCAAAAGTTTATGTCCCAAAGTGGGATAAAAATTAAAGTAAAAAAAATGTTGAAAAAATAAAAGTTTCAAGTAAAAATGAACAAAAACGTCATTTTCCCCAAATAAAGTAAAAAAAAAATTGGGGAAAAATAGGGGAAAAAAAAAAGTATACATATTAACTATCGCCACATCCGTATCGACCGGCTCTATAAACATATTGCATGACCTAACCCCTCAGATGAACACCGTAAAAAAAAAAAAAATAAAAACTGTGCTAAATGTCACCTTACATCACAAAAAGTAAAACAGCAAGCGATCAAAAAGGCATTTGCCCACCAAAATAGTACCAATCTAACCGTCACCTCATCCCGCAAAAAATGAGTCCCTACCTGAGACAATCGTCCAAAAAATAAAAAAACTATGGCTCAGAATATGGAGACACTAAAACATCATTTTTTTTGTTTGAAAAAAGCTGTTATTGTGTAAAACTTACATAAATAAAAAAAAAAGTATACATATTTGGTATCGCCGCGTTTGAATCGACCGGCTCTATAAAAATACCACATGACCTAACCCCTCAGATGAACACCGTAAAAAAAATTTAAATAAAAACTGTACTAAAATAAACCATTTTTTGTCACCTTACATCACAAAAAGTGTAATAGCAAATGATCAAAAAGTCACACGCACCCCAAAATATTGCCAATAAAACCATCATCTCATGCCACAAAAATCATACCCTACCCAAGGTAATCGACCAAAAACTGAAAAAAATTATGGCTCTCAGACTATGGAAACATTAAAACATGATTTTTTTTTTGCTTTGAAAATGAAATCATTTTGTAAAACTTACATAAATAAAAAAAAAGTATACATATTAGGTATCGCCGCATCCGTGACAACCTGGTCTATAAAAATATCACATGATCTAACCTGTCAGATGAATGTTGTAAATAACAAAAAAAAAAACTGTGCCGAAACAGCTATTTCTTGTTATCTTGCCTCACAAAAAGTGTAATATAGAGCAACCAAAAATCATATGTACCCTAAACTAGTACCAACAGAACTGCCACCCTATCCCGTAGTTTCTAAAATGGGCCACTTTTTTGGAGTTTCGTACAGCGGTTTACGACCACATATGGGGTGTTTCTGTAAACTACAGAATCAGGGCCATAAATATTGAGTTTGGTTTGGCTGTTAACCCTTGCTTTGTAACTGGAAAAAAACTTATTAAAATGGAAAATCTGCCAAAAAAGTGAAATCTTGAAATTGTATCTCTATTTTCCATTAATTGTTGTGGAACACCTAAAGGGTTAACGATGTTTGTAAAATCAGTTTTGAATACTATGAGGGGTATAGTTTCTTAGATGGGGTCACTTTTATAACGTTTCTACTCCAGGGGTGCAACAGAGGGCTTCAAATGGGACATGGTGTCAAAAAAAACAGTCCAGCAAAACCTGCCTTCCAAAAACCGTATGGCATTCCTTTCCTTCTGCGCCCTGCCGTGTGCCCGTACAGCGGTTTACGACCACATATGGGGTGTTTCTGTAAATTACAGAATCAGGGCCATAAATATTGAGTTTGGTTTGGCTGTTAACCCTTGCTTTGTAACCGTAAAAAAATTATTAAAATGGAAAATCTGCCAAAAAAGTGAAATTTTGAAATTGTATCTCTATTTTCCATTAATTATTGTGGAACACTTAAAGGGTTAACGACGTTTGTAAAAACAGTTTTGAATACCTTGAGGGGTGTAGTTTCTTAGATGGGGGTCACTTTTATGGAGTTTCTACTCTAGGGGTGCATCAGGGGGCTTCAAATGGGACATGGGTGTAAAAAAAAAAACAGTCCAGCAAAACCTGCCTTCCAAAAACCTTATGGTATTCCTTTCCTTCTGCGCCCTGCCGGGTGCCCGTACAGCGGTTTACAACCACATATGGGGTGTTTCTGTAAACTACAGAATCAGGGCCATAAATATTGAGTTTGGTTTGGCTGTTAACCCTTGCTTTGTAACTGGAAAAAACTTATTAAAATGGAAAATCTGCCAAAAATGTGAAATTTTGAAATTGTATCTCTATTTTCCATTAAATCTTGTGGAACACCTAAAGGGTTAACAAAGTTTGAAAAATCAGTTTTGAATACCTTGAGGGGTGTAGTTTATAGAATGCGGTCATTTTTGGGTGGTTTCTATTATGTAAGCCTCGCAAAGTGACTTCAGACCTGAACTGGTCCCTAAAAATTGGTTTTTTGAAAATGTAAGAAAAATCTCAAGATTTGCTTCTAAACTTCTAAGCCTTGTAAAATCCCCAAAAAATAAAACATCATTCCCAAAATGAACCAAACATGAAGTAAACATATGGGAAATGTAAAGTAATAACTATTTTTGGAGGTATTACTATGTATTATAAAAGTAGAGAAATTGAAACTTGGAAATTTAGCAATTTTTTACTTCATTTTTGGTAAATTTGGTATTTTTATATAAATAAAAAATATAATTTTTTTACTTCATTTTACCAGTGTCATGAAGTACAATAGAGATGTTGCAAACATAAAATTTTCCGTTCGCGAACGGTGAACGCAAGTTTGCGCAAATGTTCGCGAACGGGCGAACGGGGCGAACCGCCATAGACTTCAATAGGCAGGCGAATTTTGAAACCCACAGGGACTCTTTCTGGCCACAATAGAGAGGGAAAAGTTATTTCAAGGGGACTAACACCTGGACTGTGGCATGCCGGAGGGGGATCTATGGCAAAACTCCCATGGAAAATTACGTAGTTGACGCAAAGTCGGGTTTTAATCCATAAAGGGCATAAACCACCTAACATTCCTAAATTGTTTGGAATAACGTGCCTTAAAACATCCAGTGTGTGTATACGATCAGGTATGATGTTGTATCGATCAGGTAATGTAAGGGTTACGCCCGCTTCACAGTGACAGACCAAACTCTGACAGACCAAACTCCCCGTTTAACACACCGCAAACAACCGCAAACAGTTCATTTGCACAACCGCAAACTCCCCATTTGCACAAGGTTGGATACCAAGCTAGCCATGTCCCGTTCCTTGTCCTTACTGACATCATTGAAGGTCTCTTCCTCCACCCAGCCTTGTACAACACCAAGGGTCCCCGAAAGGTGACAACAAGCCCCCTGGGACGCCTGCTGTGGTTGGTCTTCCACCTCCTCAAAGCCACCTTCCTCCACTCACTCCTCTTCTTCAGACTCCAGCAGGTCCAGCAATCGACGACGACAAGGCTGCTTCTGGTGGTGATGGTGATCCCAACTCTTCCTCTTCATGCTCATCTATGGCCTGATCCAGCACTCTTCGCAGGGCACGCTCCAGAAAAAACGCATATGGGATGAGGTCGATGATGTTGCCTTGGCTTTGACTGACCAGGTTTGTCATCTCCGCAAAAGGACGCATGAGCCTACAGCCATTGTGCATGAGCGTTCAGTAACGCGGCCAAAAAATACCCAGCTCCGCAAAGGCTGTCCTCTTTTTTTTTTTATTAAAAAAATCTGTTCTTATCAGTTTAATCCCTGTTACGTCCCCTATCAGAGGCCGGTGTATGGAATAGATTTTAGGAACCGGGAGATGGAAAAGATGGTTGGTCGGTCCTCTCATTTCCAATTTCGGGCACTGCGCGTGCGCCGTGCAATGTACTGTGCCACCCTATATGAGTGGTGTGCTAAGTAGTACTATTCCTATCAATTTAATCCCTGTTACGTCCCCTATCAGGGGCCGGAATATGGAATAGATTTTAGGAACCGGGAGATGGAAAAAGATGGTTGGTTGGTCCTCTTACTTCCAATTTGGGGCACTGCGCGTGCTCCGTGCAATGTACTGTGCCACCCTATATGAGTGGTGTGTTAATAAGTACTATTCCTATCAGTTTAATCCCTGTTACGTCCCCTATCAGGGGCTGGTGTATGGAATAGATTTTAGGAACCGGTAGATGGAAATAGATGGTTGGTCGGTCCTCTTACTTCCAATTTGGGGCACTGCGCGTGCGCCGTGCATTTTACTGTGCCACCCTATATAAGTGGTGTGTTAAGTAGTACTATTCCTATCAGTTTAATCCCTGTTACGTCCCCTATCAGGGGCCGTTGTATGGAATAGATTTTAGGAACCGGGAGATGGAAAAAGATGGTTGGTCGGTCCTCTTACTTCCAATTTGGGGCACTGCACGTGCGCCGTGCAATGTACTGTGCCACTGTCACGACTGTGACTGATCCAGACAGGTCTGGGAGGAGAAGGTCGCAGCGACTTGCTACTCGCGATAGCTTGTGAGTTTGCTCCGTGGTTCAGGGTATGTCATACAGGTTTTGCCTTGTGAACCTTTTTGTCCTGACTGGGAGTTTGTAGGCATCCTTCTCAGGTGAGTCCTGTCTGCCACTCCCAGATACTATATTAGTTTCAGTTTCACTTGCAGTCATTGCCAGATATAGTCCTTACTTCCAGTATATCTGGACTTTAAAAAAAAAAAAAAAAAGGGACATTTCTTTTTTTTTGCTTGCTGTTTTGCTTTGTATTTTGTCTGTTCCACTATGCATCCGGTTTCGGTTTTGGCAAAACAATTACAGGGGTTATCCCTTGAAGTGGCAGGATTAAAAGCAACAGTGCTGCAGCAGCAATCCTTGGGTTCCACCGTTGCTACGGGAAACCAAGGTACTCCTGAGCCAAAAGTGGCTTTACCTGATAGGTTCTCAGGAGGGAGAGACCAATTTGTAACCTTCAGAGAAGCTTGCAAATTGTTCTTCAGGTTACGCCCTAGATCCTCCGCCGGTGTGGAACAACGGGTGGGCATTGTAATTTCTCTCCTGCAAGGAGATCCGCAGGCTTGGGCTTTCTCCCTACCATCAGACTCTCCGGCCTTACGATCAGTGGAGGAGTTTTTTGAAGCCCTGGGTCTCGTATATGATGACCCGGACAGGGTCTCACTGGCTGAATCTAAGCTATGTAGACTTCGGCAAGAGAACCGGTCTGCTGAACTATATTGTTCCGAATTCCGTAGGTGGGCTACTGATACGTTATGGAACGACTCGGCCCTTAGGAGTCAGTTCTGCCAGGGGTTGTCTGAAAAATTAAAAGACGCGCTGGCGGTATACGAGGTCCCTGGGTCTCTTGAGGCTGCTATGTCTCTGTCCATAAGAATCGACAGACGACTCAGGGAGAGACTATTAAATTTTACGGAGGCCTCTATAGGGCAAGGATCGGTCTGTTATGGTCCAGTCGAACCAATGCAAATAGGGGGCGCCACTAGACGGGTGAATCCTCCTAAGTTCCGCTGTAGGTCAGAGGTTTGTTTTCGTTGTGAGGGGAGGGGTCATTTTGTAAAGGTTTGTCCCTCAGAACCCAAGAGACCACAAACAAAGGAGCCGCCGGAAAACTAGAGTCCCCAGATTGTGCGGAGGAGAACAGTCTGGGCGTATTCGTTTCCTCCATACGCATGTCTCAGTTTTTGTTGTCCGCTACCGTTGAGGCGGGCAATAAAACTGAGATCTGTTCCGTCTTTTTGGACAGTGGGGCGGGGGTCAACTTGGTGGATTCACGGTTTGCTCAGGCTCTGGGTTTTACTCCGGAACCGGTATGCAGAACTATTCCTGTTTTTGCCATCGACTCCTCCCCTCTTACTCAGAGAGAGTTAACTCAGATCATCCATAATATCCATATGCAGGTAGGGGACCTCCATGAAGAGCATATCTCTTGTTATGTCCTGGACGGTCTTCCGGCTCCTATGGTATTGGGGCTTCCCTGGCTGGTGACTCACAATCCAATGGTGGATTGGCAGGCTGGGGAGATTGTGGAGTGAAGTGAACATTGTAAGGACAACTGCTTGAGTAGTAGGTGCTCTACACTCTCTGTAACATCTTTACCTGCCTTTCTGTCAGATTTTATGGATGTGTTCTCTGAGAAGGGTTGTCAGGGGTTACCACCTCATCGTCCATATGATTGCCCGATTAATCTATTACCTGGGGCAAAACTACCTAAAACCCGGTTATACAATCTTTCCGGCCCGGAGAGGAAGGCTATGCAAGATTATATTTCGGAGAGTTTGGCTAAAGGACACATCAGACCCTCTTCTTCACCCGTGGATGCAGGGTTTTTTTTTCGTTAAAAAGAAAGATGGGGGCCTGCGTCCTTGCCTGGATTTCCGCTAATTAAACCGGATAACTATCCGAGATCCCTATCCTCTTCCTCTCTTTCCCGACCTCTTTAATCAGGTTGCTGGTGCTAAATGGTTCTCCAAAATGGATCTCAGAGGAGCCTATAACCTGGTTCGCATCAAAGAGGGGGATGAGTGGAAAACGGCTTTTAATACTCCGGAAGGGCATTATGAAAATCTGGTCATGCCATTTGGTCTTACTAATGCGCCTGCAGTGTTCCAACATTTTGTCAACGATATTTTTTGTCACCTTATCGGGAGATTTGTTGTGATATATCTTGATGACATCCTGGTCTATTCCCCGGATCTGGATACACATAAGATCCATGTGAGACAAGTGCTGCAGATATTAAGGGCCAACAAATTGTTTGCTAAATTAGAGAAATGTGTGTTCGCCGTAAAAGAACTGCCATTTCTGGGGTATGTGTTGTCAGATTCAGGTTTCCGCATGGATCCAGAGAAAGTCCGGGCGATTATGGACTGGGATCTGCCTGAGAACCTGAAGGCATTGCAACGCTTCCTGGGGTTTGCCAATTTTTATAGAAAGTTTATAAAGAACTATTCCTTGGTGGTCAAACCACTGACGGACATGACCCGAAAGGGATCCGATTTTTCCAAATGGTCACATGCAGCCAAAACTGCCTTTACATCTCTGAAGGAGAGATTCATCTCGGCCCCTATTCTCGTACAGCCAGATGTCTCGCTTCCTTTTATTGTAGAGGTTGACGCATCAGAGGTGGGGGTGGGAGCGGTACTATCTCAGGGCCCGTCCCCTGGTGAATGGCGTCCGTGTGCTTTCTTTTCGAAGAACTTGTCTACTGCAGAAAGGAACTATGATATTGGCAACAGGGAACTTTTGGCTATTAAGTTGGCCTTTGAGGAGTGGCGTCATTTTTTGGAGGGGGCGGTTCATCCCGTCGGGTAAACTGTTTGTGCCAGAAAATTTACGACTGGAGATACTAAAAGAACACCATAACTCCACACTGGCAGGACACCCAGGTAGTAGGGCAACCTCTGACTTAGTGTCTCGTCGGTTCTGGTGGCCTAAATGGCGCCAGGAGGTGTTGAATTTTGTGTCTGCATGTGCTACCTGTGCTCGTTCTAAGGTAGATCATACTCGTCCGGCAGGGCGTCTTTTACCTCTGGCCATCCCCAACAGGCCTTGGACGCACCTATCGATGGATTTCATAACGGATCTACCAGTATCAGCGGGGAAGACTGTTATTCTTGTAGTTGTTGACAGATTCAGTAAAATGGTGCACTTTATTGCTCTTGCCGCATTGCCTAATGCTAACACACTAGCTCAGGTTTTTATTGACCACATCGTGAAGCTTCACGGGGTCCCTTCCGATATTGTTTCGGATCATGGTACCCAATTTGTTTCTAAATTTTGGAAAGCTTTTTGTTCTCGTTTAGGGGTTCATCTGTCGTTTTCTTCATCTTTCCATCCACAGTCCAACGGTCAGACTGAACGTACCAATCAAAACCTAGAGACATATTTGAGATGCTTTGTTTCCGAAAATCAGGAGGAATGGTCATCTTATTTACCGTTAGCCGAGTTTGCCATTAATAATCGTCGTCAAGAATCTACCGATAAGTCACCATTTTTTGGTGCGTATGGTTTCCATCCTCAGTTTTGTACGTTTAGTGAGGGGGGGCCGTCTGGGATTCCCGAGGAGGAACGATTCGAGTCTTCACTTTCTTCAGTGTGGCAGAGTGTGCAAGAAAGTTTGAAGAGAATGGGTGGTAGATACAAACGTGTGGCTGATAGGAAGCGCTCTGAAGGTCCGGACCTTGGGGTGAATGACTTGGTGTGGTTGTCTACCAGAAATATCAAGTTGAAGGTTCCCTCATGGAAATTAGGTCCGAGATTTATTGGTCCTTATAGGGTAATTAAGATCATTAACCCGGTGGCTTTTCGTCTGGAGCTACCTCAGACTCTAAGGATCCATAATGTCTTCCACAGGTCTCTGCTTAAGAGATATGTAGAACCTCCTGAACCATTGCCGCTACCGCCTCCACCGGTGGTTGTTGATGGCAGTCTTGAGTTTCAGGTAGAAAAGATTGTTGATTCACGATATGTTCGCCGCTCTCTTCAGTACCTGGTGCACTGGAAAGGTTATGGTTCCGAAGAGAGAATGTGGGTTCCAGCATCAGAGATAAAAGCGGACAGACTCATTCTGGATTTTCATAGCTCCCATCCGGAGAGGCCTGGTCTTGAGGGTCCGGGGGCCCCTCGTAGAAAGAGGGGTACTGTCACGACTGTGACTGATCCAGACAGGTCTGGGAGGAGAAGGTCGCAGCGACTTGCTACTCGCGATAGCTTGTGAGTTTTCTCCTTGGTTCAGGGTATGTCATCCAGGTTTTGCCTTGTGAACCTTTTTGTCCTGACTGGGAGTTTGTAGGCATCCTTCTCAGGTGAGTCCTGTCTGCCACTCCCAGATACTATATTAGTTTCAGTTTCACTTGCAGTCATTGCCAGATATAGTCCTTACTTCCAGTGCTACTCTGACCTTTGAAGGAGATCGTTTGATGGTGTTGCTGTGGAGCTCTTGTCCGGCGTGGACTGTCGTGTTTGGGATCGCCTTCTCTGCTCGTGACTGGATAAGTCTATCTCTGCTGTTGTTTGTTTGTTGCTGTCTTCCCCTGTTGTTTTCCTAGACGTGAGTGATGGTGACTAGTGCTCCCATCGGCCTTTCCCCAGTCCAGTCTTGTTAGGGTGACTGAGGGTTTAGGCATCCTGCTCGCCGCACGGGTTCACACCCCATCTAGGGTATCAGGGCAGACAGGTGCCAGCTTAGGGTTAGTCAGGGGTGGCCATTCTATTTCCCATCCGTAGATAAGGGTCCCCCTTCCCCTCCGTCTGGTGCGACATGACTGCTGCTGGGATAGCGGTCGTGACAACCACCCTATATGAGTGGTGTGTTAAGTAGTACTATTCCTATCAGTTTAATCCCTGTTACGTCCCCTATCAGGGGACGTGTATCGAATAGATTTTAGACAACCTCAAAGAGTTGTCAATGGTTGACACACACTCATGACATAAATTTTATTCCTCTGTGCGTCAATCTTGGTGTAGTGATGACTGTGCTCATGCGCACGTTTTGGGAGCTTGCAGGCGATGGCGGTTTTTCAAAGTCTATGGTCGTGCTGAGGTAGTTCAGTGACAGTTAAATGACCCAGAAAACAATGATTCTGCAGTGTGGGCCAATTGATGGCATAGTAGGCTTTAATGATCACCTTAGATGATCACAAAGAACTTAATGTTTTTTCTATGCATAATTATCCAGCCGATCACTTTTGGTCTGTTCACAATGAAGCAACGACCTTGTCATCTGTGGTGTGCCAACATTGCCAACACACTCATAGAGGTGATCGCTTCATTGTGATACGCAAGCCCCTTCACCACAACAAGGTAACGATCTCGAAGGGGAATTGACACATGTATGTGCCTTTTTTGTTTTGTTTTTTTCAGCCACAGTGCAGCACCAGAGGCTAGAAAAATTAGGCATGTACACATGCCTGAAAAATTAGGTATTGTTGCAGCCGGAAGAATTGATGTTTTCCAGGCAGAAAGTGCACTAAAAAATTGCGGCTTGAACCCTACTTTGGTGGCGGAGAAGTCACGCAAGTCATCCGGCATGCAGAGATTAAATACAGCAGCGTGTGGACCATTTTTAGCACAAGGCATCTCATCAGGCCTTTTTTAGTCAAATGCATCCCCCACTTTCAGTCCCTTCGGGATCCATGCCTCATTCATCTTAATAAAGGTGAGGTAATCTAGACCTTTTTGACCTAGGCGACTTCTTTTCTCAGTGACAATACCTCCTGCTGCGCTGAAGGTCCTTTCTGACAGGACACTTGAAGCGGGCAGGCCAGAAGTTCTATCGCAAATTGGGATAGCTCAGGCCACAGGTCAAGTCTGCACACCCAGTAGTCAAGGGGTTCATCGCTCCTCAGAGTGTCGATATCTGCCGTTAAGGCGAGGTAGTCTGCTACCTGTCGGTCGAGTCGTTCTCTGAGGGTGGACCCCGAAGAGCTGTTGCGATGCGTAGGACGTACAACACCATGGGTACCAGATAGGTGACAACGAGCACCCTGGGATGCCTGCTGTGGTTGGTCTTCCTCCTCCTCAAAGCCACATTCCTCCTCTGACTCCTCTTCCTCAGACTCCTTTTCCAGCGTTGCCGCAGGTCCAGCAAGCGATGATGATAAGGCTGTTTCTGGTGGTGATGGTGACCACAACTCTTCCTCTTCATGCT
Organism: Bufo bufo; assembly: GCF_905171765.1. Lineage (NCBI taxonomy): Eukaryota > Metazoa > Chordata > Amphibia > Anura > Bufonidae > Bufo > Bufo bufo. Next base: position 144,757,323 of record NC_053396.1, on the reverse strand, counting down.
CATCTACGGCCTGATCCAGCACTCTTCGCAGGGCACGCTCCAAGAAGAAAACAAATAGGATGATGTTGCTGATGGTGCCTTCGGTGCAACTGACTAGGTTTTTCACCTCCTCAAAAGGACGCATGAGCATACAGGTGTCACTACCAGAGCTTTGGGACGTTCTCACAGCTCTGTTTCTCCACCCCTGTGATGATGTCACTACTAGAGCTGGGAGGAGTTCTCACTACTCTGTTTACTTTTGGTTTCTTTCACCACAGCTGTCCTTCATGTGTTTGATTTCCCTCTCTTTATATCACCCCTCCTCCTATGATAGGATGTGGATTATAGTTCTCACTTCAGTTGTAGCTCTGGCTTTAGTTTCTTCACTTGTAGCTATCAGTTCACTGGACCTGTGTTCTGCTGCAGCTAGCACTCCGGATATTGCCAGCCTGTCCTTGGATCCGTCTTCTCTGCGGCTGCAACATCTTCAGCTAAGTGTGCAGACATTGTTGTGTTCCTGTTTATTTTCTGACTGGATCTGAGGTGGCCACGGTTCCCTCCATATACTGAGTAGGGCACTGGTGGCCGTGCCCCTTCCACTATTGTAGGGGTTACAGGGGTCATTAGTCTTAGGCACGTGGGCATGCCTCGTTCCGCCATTTGGATCCGGGCATGTGCTTTAGCAGAATAGGGAGAGCGTTGAGGGTCGGACAGGGGTCACCCTTTATCCTCCCTAGTTCTGGGTCCAGTCAGTAGCTCTGTACTGTGTATTACTATTGTTGCTCACATACACCCGTGACATTATAATCCACCAAAACCGTCCTTTTTTGACATGGATCCGCTTTCTGACCTGGTTGACCGCATGCAGGGTCTTTCTTTGGAAGTAGCGGATCTCCGTCAATCTATGACCCAGCTTCAAGCATTGGGCCCTGCTCCGGCTCATGGAGTCTGTTGCGAGCCCAAGGTCTCACTTCCGGAGACGTTCTCCGGGGGCAGTGAGAATTTTGTTCGTTTCAGAGAGGCATGCAAACTCCATTTTTGCTTGTGTCCTCACTCTTCTGGTAATCAAGAGCAGAGGGTGAGGATTGTCATCTCCCTGCTCAGGGGTAATGCTCAGACTTGGGCTTTTTCGCTGCCATCAGGGGATCCCTCCCTTCAATCCGTGGAGGGATTTTTTGTGGCCCTGGGGCAGATTTATGATGACCCGGATCGTGTTGCTCTGGCCGAATCTAACCTACGTGTTTTATGCCAGAACAAACGGTCTGCGGAGCTTTATTGTTCTGAATTTCGGAGATGGGCAGCTGATTCGGGTTGGAATGATGCTGCACTCCGGAGTCAGTTCTGTCATGGTCTCTCGGAGAGATTAAAAGATGCGTTTGCTTTCCATGAGAGACCAACGTCCTTAGAGTCTGCCATGTCATTGGCGGTACGCCTTGACAGGCGTCTAAGAGAAAGAAACGAGACCTCTCTGTCCAGCCATTGTCAGTCTAGGGGCAGTGGTGCGGACTCATTCAGTGTGCAGGGGCCTCATCCTGTCTCGCTCCCCTCTGAGGAGGAGCCCATGCAGCTAGCTCGACTTGCCCCTGATAAAAGAGGATTTAGTCCTCAGAGTATGGTCTGTTTTTGTTGTGGGGGCATAGGTCATTTGGCAAATGTTTGTCCGTCTAGGAGATTCTTGAACCGTACTAAGAGCGATAATAAGAGAAAAATCTCAAAAGGTAAATCATCAAGTTCTGCTTCATCTGCTACTTTGGGCAAAGTTGATGTAGGATTTGATGCTTTTCCTCTGACCTGCAGTTCCCGTTTTCTCCTGTCTGCCAGGGTGGCGCTAGAGAGCAAAGTCATTTCTTGTGAGATTTTTGTCGATAGTGGAGCGGCCGTCAATCTTATTGACACTCAATTTGTAGCCATGCATGGTTTTCAGGTTTGCACATTAGATAAAGATATACCTGTTTTTGCTATTGACTCTGCTCCACTCTCACAGAGATCTCTGAAGGGCATTGTTCACAATATCCGGCTAGCTGTAGGTGACACTCATGTGGAGGATATATCTTGTTTTGTCCTTAACGGATTGCCGTCTCCTCTAGTTTTGGGGTTACCCTGGCTCACTAGACATAACCCCACTATTGATTGGCAAGAAAGGCAAATAAATGAGTGGAGTGATTTTTGTAGAGAGAATTGTCTCACAGCGACTTTTGCAGAGGTGTCTACTAAAACGGTGCCATCATTTCTCTCTGATTTCTCGGACGTGTTTTCCGAGAGCGGTGTTCAGGAGCTACCTCCTCACCGGGAGTTTGACTGTCCCATTAACCTCATTCCCGGCGCCAAGCTGCCAAAAGCACGCCTCTACAATCTCTCACAACCGGAAAGAATCGCTATGCGAACTTACATCTCCGAGAGTCTCGAAAAGGGGCATATTCGTCCCTCAAAGTCACCTGTGGCCGCGGGTTTTTTTTTTGTTAAAAAGAAAGATGGCTCTCTGAGACCTTGCCTAGATTTTAGGGAGCTGAACCGTATCACGATTCGCGATCCCTATCCCCTTCCTCTGATCCCGGACCTCTTCAATCAAATTGTTGGGGCCAAGGTGTTTTCCAAATTGGATTTGAGAGGCGCGTACAACCTGGTCAGGGTCAGAGAGGGGGATGAATGGAAAACGGCCTTTAATACCCCTGACGGGCATTTCGAGAATCTCGTTATGCCTTTCGGCCTGATGAATGCTCCGGCCGTCTTTCAGCATTTTGTTAATAGTATTTTCTATCATTTAATGGGGAAATTTGTATTGGTGTATCTTGATGATATTTTGATTTTTTCCCCTGATGTTCAGACCCATCAGGATCATCTTTTTCAGGTTCTGCAGATTCTGCGGGAAAATAAATTGTACGCCAAGCTGGAGAAATGTCTTTTTATGGTATCGGAGATTCAATTTCTGGGTTTTCTCCTCTCTGCTTCTGGTTTTCGCATGGATCCCGAGAAGGTCCGTGCTGTACTTGAGTGGGAGCTTCCTGAGAATCAGAAGGCATTGATGCGCTTTCTGGGTTTTGCGAACTATTACAGAAAGTTCATTTTGAATTATTCCTCTGTTGTCAAACCCCTCACTGACATGACAAAAAAGGGGGCGGATTTTTCCTCTTGGTCGGAGGAGGCGCTTGCAGCCTTTTCTAAGATTAAAGAGAATTTTGCGTCTGCTCCCGTCTTGGTGCATCCCGATGTTTCCTTACCCTTTATTGTTGAGGTGGATGCTTCCGAGGTGGGTGTGGGTGCGGTTTTGTCCCAGGGCCCTTCCCCTGCCAAGTGGCGACCCTGTGCCTTTTTCTCTAAAAAACTCTCCCCGGCAGAGAGAAACTATGATGTGGGAGATAGGGAGTTGTTGGCCATCAAGTTGGCTTTCGAGGAATGGCGCCATTGGTTGGAGGGGGCCAGGCCCCCTATCACCGTTTTTACCGACCATAAGAATCTGGCATACTTGGAGTCGGCCAGGCGTATGAATCCGAGACAGGCCAGATGGTCTCTGTTCTTCTCCAGATTCAATTTTGTTGTTACATTCCGACCTGGGATAAAAAATGTGAAGGCTGATGCTCTCTCTCGCTGTTTTCCGGGAGGAGGAAACTCCGAGGACCCGGGTCCCATTTTGGCGGAGGGGGTAGTTGTTTCTGCTCTATATTCCGATTTGGAGGCCGAGGTCCAGGCTGCCCAGACTGAGACACCTGCCCGTTGTCCTTCTGGGAAGTTGTTCGTGCCTCCTGAGCTACGTCACAAACTCTTTAAGGAGCATCATGATACGGTTCTTGCTGGTCACCCCGGGAGTAGAGCCACGGTGGATCTCATTGCTCGGAGATTTTGGTGGCCGGCTCTTCGTAAGTCGGTGGAGGGTTTTGTGGCTGCTTGTGAGACGTGCGCTCGCGCTAAGGTCCCTCGTTCACGGCCTTCAGGTTCCCTTCTCCCGTTACCCATTACTTCCCGTCCTTGGACACACCTGTCCATGGACTTTATCACGGATCTTCCTCGTTCCTCGGGGAAGTCGGTGATCCTGGTGGTGGTGGACCGTTTTAGCAAGATGGCTCATTTCGTACCTTTCCCTGGTTTACCCAATGCTAAAACGTTGGCGCAAGCTTTTGTCGACCATATTGTTAAATTGCACGGCATTCCCTCTGATATTGTTTCCGATAGAGGCACGCAGTTTGTGTCCAGGTTCTGGAAGGCTTTCTGTTCTCGTCTGGGGGTTCGGCTGTCCTTCTCTTCTGCTTTTCATCCGCAGTCGAATGGTCAGACTGAGCGCCTCAATCAGAATCTGGAGACATATTTGCGCTGTTTTGTGGCAGAGAACCAGGAGGATTGGTGTTCATTTCTCCCTCTTGCTGAGTTTGCTCTGAACAACCGTCGTCAGGAATCTTCTGATAAGTCACCATTCTTTGGTGCATATGGGTTCCATCCGCAGTTTGGGACATTCTCGGGAGGGGCTCTTTCTGGTTTACCTGAGGAGGAGAGATTTTCCTCGTCTTTGTCTACCATTTGGCAAAAGATTCAGAGTAATCTTAAAAAGATGAGTGAGAGGTATAAGCGTGTGGCTGATAAGAGACGTGTGCCTGGTCCGGACCTGAATGTGGGTGATCTGGTGTGGTTGTCTACTAGAAACATTAGGTTGAAGGTTCCCTCCTGGAAATTGGGTCCCAAGTTTATTGGGCCTTATAAAATCTTGTCAGTCATCAATCCTGTTGCCTTCCGTCTTGATCTTCCACGGGTTTGGAAGATACATAATGTATTTCACAGATCTCTCTTAAAACCATATGTCCAGCCCACGGTGCCCTCCTCTTTGCCTCCTCCTCCGATTTTGGTTGATGGCAATCTGGAGTTTGAGGTTTCCAGAATTGTGGACTCTCGCATGGTCCGCGGTTCTCTTCAGTACCTCGTTCATTGGAAGGGTTATGGTCCTGAGGAGAGGATGTGGGTTCCGGTGTCGGAAATTAAAGCCCCTCGCCTCATCAGGGCATTTCATAGGGCTCATCCTGAGAAGGTGGGTCCTGGGTGTCCGGAGACCACCCGTAGAGGGGGGGGTACTGTCACTACCAGAGCTTTGGGACGTTCTCACAGCTCTGTTTCTCCACCCCTGTGATGATGTCACTACTAGAGCTGGGAGGAGTTCTCACTACTCTGTTTACTTTTGGTTTCTTTCACCACAGCTGTCCTTCATGTGTTTGATTTCCCTCTCTTTATATCACCCCTCCTCCTATGATAGGATGTGGATTATAGTTCTCACTTCAGTTGTAGCTCTGGCTTTAGTTTCTTCACTTGTAGCTATCAGTTCACTGGACCTGTGTTCTGCTGCAGCTAACACTCCGGATATTGCCAGCCTGTCCTTGGATCCGTCTTCTCTGCGGCTGCAACATCTTCAGCTAAGTGTGCAGACATTGTTGTGTTCCTGTTTATTTTCTGACTGGTTCTGAGGTGGCCACGGTTCCCTCCATATACTGAGTAGGGCACTGGTGGCCGTGCCCCTTCCACTATTGTAGGGGTTACAGGGGTCATTAGTCTTAGGCACGTGGGCATGCCTCGTTCCGCCATTTGGATCCAGGCATGTGCTTTAGCAGAATAGGGAGAGCGTTGAGGGTCGGACAGGGGTCACCCTTTATCCTCCCTAGTTCTGGGTCCAGTCAGTAGCTCTGTACTGTGTATTACTATTGTTGCTCACATACACCCGTGACAACAGGCATTGCGCATGAGCGTCCAGTAACGTGGCAAAAAAATACCCAGCTCCGCAGAGGCTGTCCTAGAGCCCCGGTCATACAAATACTCGTTGACAGCTTTTTCTTGTTGGAGTAGGCGGTCGAACATTAGGAGTGTTGAATTCCAACATGACGGGCTGTTGCAAATCAAACGCCTCACTGGCATGTTGTTTCGCCACTGAATATTGTAAAAGTGCGCCATGGCCGTCTAGGAACGCCTGAAATGGCCACACAACTTCCTGGCCTGCTTGAGGACGTCCTGTAAGCCTGGGTACTTATGCACAAAGCGTTGTACGATCAGATTCAACACATGTGCCATGCACGGCACATGTGTCAACTTGCCCAAATTCAATGCCGCCAACAAATTGCTTCTGTTATCACACACCACTTTGCCGATCTCCAGTTGGTGCTGGGTCAGCCACTGATCCACCTGTGCATTCAGGGCGGACAGGAGTGCTGGTCCGGTGTGACTGTCTGGCGTGACACTGTCGTATCCAGGATGTGGAATAGCCCCTGGGGAGCTGGGGGGGGGTGCAGTTTATGTGGAGCAATACGCAGCAGCAGACGAGGACTCAGCCGAGGAGGTTAGCAAAGAGGATGGAGTAGGAGGAGTAGAGGAGGTGGCAGCAGGCCTGCCTGCAAGTTGTGGCGGTGTCACCAACTCCTCTGCAGAGCCACGCATTCCATGCTTGGCAGCCGTCAGCAGGTTTACCCAATGCGCACTGTATGTGATATACCTGCCCTGACCGTGCTTTGCAGACCAGGTATTTGGCCGGGTACCTTCCACTGCGGTGTCCCAATAGCTACAAATTTTTTGAAGGCCTCAGACTCCACCAGCTTGTATGGTAAAAGCTGGCGGCTAAGAGTTCCGACAAGCCAGCTGTCAGACGCCGGGCAAGGGGGTGACTTTGTGACATTGGCTTCTTACACTCAAACATTTCCTTGACAGACACCTGACTGTGGGCAGATGAGCAGGAACTGATGAAGGTGAGAGACGGAGTGGCGGGTGGTTGAGAGGGGGCAAGGAGGACAGCAGTGGTTGACGTGGCTGAAGATGCTGGACCAGGAGGAGGATAGTGGCTTTCAGTTTGTGTGCTGCTTGTACTCATCATGTGTTGATCCCATAGGCGTTTGTGATGTGAGATCATGTGCCTTCGCAAAGAAGTTGTACCTAGGTGGGTGTTGGACTTCCCACAACTCAGTTTCTTTTGGCACAGGTTGCAAATGGCATCGCTGTTGTCAGAGGCAGACACAAAAAAAATGCCACACTGCTGAGCTTTGCAATGACGGCATTCCAGTGGTGGCAACAGCATGTGTTGATTGGCGTGCTGTCTGGCTGACCCCGGGTGCCGATACATGCTGTCTGACTGTGCCACTAGCTCCTTGCGATGACCTCCCACTGCTTCCAACTCGTCTACTCCTTCTCTCTGTCTCCCCATCTGAACTTTCCCCCTGTTTTTCTTCTCTTCGAGTGGGCACCCACGTGACATCCACGGACACATCGTCATCATCAACCGCTTCACTTGTATCTGACAACTCAGCAAAGAAAGCAGCAGCGGATACAACATCATCATCACACCGTACGTCCATGTGTGTAATGCTGCCTGACTGAGACATATCCCTGTTATCTACATCCTCTGGCAATAATGGCTGCGCATCACTCATTTCTTCCAACTGATGAGTTAATAACTCTTCTGACAGATCCAGTGAAGCGGCTGTGGTGCTAGTGTTGGTGGTGGCGGCGGGCGGGCGGAAACTTAAGAGGTGCCCGAAGCTGAGCTGGAGGAGGATGGTGCGTCAAGGATCTGAGCGGAAGCTGTAGAAGAATGGGTGTCCTGTGTAAGCCAGTCAACTATGTCCTCAGAATTTTTCGAGTTCAGGGTACGTGGCCTCTGAACACTGGGCATTATTCTAGGGCCAAAGGAAATCACAGCACCATGACCACGACGGCCCCTGCGGGGTGGCCTGCCTCTGCCTGTCATTATTTTTTAGATTAGTGGTACTATGCGTGCAAGGTACTGTGCCACCATATATGAGTGGTGGGCAGTTAGCACAGTACAGTCTGTGGGCCTGACACACACTGGCAGGCAACTGCAATTATATTACAGAGAAAAAATAAAATGACTTTTTATCTGCAAGGTACTGTGCCACCCGATATGAGTGGTGGGCACTGGCAGTGGGCACAGTACAGTCAGTGGGCCTAACACACACTGACAGGCAACTGCATTTATATTACAGAGAAAAAAATAAATTACTTTTTTATATGCAAGGTACTGTGCCACCCGATATGAGTGGTGGGCAGTGGGCACAGTACAGTCTGTGGGCCTGACACTCACTGGCAGGCAACTGCAATTATGTTACAGAGAAAAAATTCAATGACTTTTTTATCTGCAAGGTACTGTGCCACCCGATATAAGTGGTGGGCACTGGCAGTGGGCACAGTACAGTCAGTGGGCCTGACACACACTGGCAGGCAACTGCAATTATATTAAAGGGTAAAAATTAAATGGCCTTTTAATCTGCAAAGACCTGTGCCACCCGATATGAGTGGTGGGCACTGGCAGTGGGCACAGTACAGTCAGTGGGCCTGACACACACTGGCAGGCAACTGCATTTATATTAAAGGGTAAAAATTAAATGACTTTTTTATCTGCAAGGTACTGTGCCACCCGATATGAGTGGTGGGCACTGGCAGTGGGCACAGTACAGTCAGTGGGCCTCTCACACACTGGCAGGCAACTGCAATTATATTACAGAGAAAAAATTCTATGACTTTTTTATCTGCAAGGTACTGTGCCACCCGATATAAGTGGTGGGCACTGGCAGTGGGCACAGTACAGTCAGTGGGCCTGACACACACTGGCAGGCAACTGCAATTATATTAAAGGGTAAAAATTAAATGGCCTTTTAATCTGCAAAGACCTGTGCCACCCGATATGAGTGGTGGGCACTGGCAGTGGGCACAGTACAGTCAGTGGGCCTGACACACACTGGCAGGCAACTGCAATTATATTAAAGGGTAAAAATTAAATGGCCTTTTAATCTGCAAAGACCTGTGCCACCCGATATGAGTGGTGGGCACTGGCAGTGGGCACAGTACAGTCAGTGGGCCTGACACACACTGGCAGGCAACTGCATTTATATTAAAGGGTAAAAATTAAATGACTTTTTTATCTGCAAGGTACTGTGCCACCCGATATGAGTGGTGGGCACTGGCAGTGGGCACAGTACAGTCAGTGGGCCTCTCACACACTGGCAGGCAACTGCAATTATATTACAGAGAAAAAATTCTATGACTTTTTTATCTGCAAGGTACTGTGCCACCCGATATAAGTGGTGGGCACTGGCAGTGGGCACAGTACAGTCAGTGGGCCTGACACACACTGGCAGGCAACTGCAATTATATTAAAGGGTAAAAATTAAATGGCCTTTTAATCTGCAAAGACCTGTGCCACCCGATATGAGTGGTGGGCACTGGCAGTGGGCACAGTACAGTCAGTGGGCCTGACACACACTGGCAGGCAACTGCAATTATATTAAAGGGTAAAAATTAAATGACTTTTTTATCTGCAAGGTACTGTGCCACCCGATATGAGTGGTGGGCACTGGCAGTGGGCACAGTACAGTCAGTGGGCCTGACACACACTGGCAGGCAACTCCAATTATATTAAAGGGTAAAAATTAAATGACTTTTTTATCTGCAAGGTACTGTGCCACCCGATATGAGTGGTGGGCACTGGCAGTGGGCACAGTACAGTCAGTGGGCCTAACACACATTGGCAGGCAACTGCAATTATATTAAAGGGTAAAAATTAAATGACTTTTTTATCTGCAAGGTACTGTGCCACCCGATATGAGTGGTGCGCACTGGCAGTGGGCACAGTACAGTCAGTGGGCCTAACACACACTGGCAGGCAACTGCAATTATATTAAAGGGTAAAAATTAAATGACTTTTTTATCTGCAAGGTACTGTGCCACCCGATATCAGTGGTGTGCACACACTACAGTCTGTGGGCCTGTGGCCTCTCACACACGGGCAGGCAACTGCAATATATATTTATATATATATATATATATATATATATATATATATAGTACAGACCAAAAGTTTGGACACACCTTCTCATTCAAAGAGTTTTCTTTATTTTCATGACTATGAAAATTGTAGATTCACACTGAAGGCATCAAAACTATGAATTAACATATGTGGAATTGTATACATAACAAACAAGTGTGAAACAACTGAAAATATGTCATATTCTAGGTTCTTCAAAGTAGCCACCTTTTGCTTTGATTACTGCTTTGCACACTCTTGGCATTCTCTTGATAAGCTTCAAGAGGTAGTCCCCTGAAATGGTCTTCCAACAGTCTTGAAGGAGTTCCCAGAGATGCTTAGCACTTTTTGGCCCTTTTGCCTTCACTCTGCGGTCCAGCTCACCCCAAACCATCTCGATTGGGTTCAGGTCCGGTGACTGTGGAGGCCAGGTCATCTGGCGCAGCACCTCATCACTCTCCTTCATGGTCAAATAGCCCTTACTTTCAAAGTTTTCCCAATTTTTCAGCTGACTGATTGACCTTCATTTCTTAAAGTAATGATGGCCACTCGTTTTTCTTTACTTAGCTGCTTTTTTATTGCCATAATACAAATTCTAACAGTCTATTCAGTAGGACTATCAGCTGTGTATCCACCTGACTTCTCCTCAACGCAACTGATGGTCCCAACCCCATTTATAAGGCAAGAAATCCCACTTATTAAACCTGACAAGGTCACACCTTTGAAGTGAAAACCATTTCAGGGGACTACCTCTTGAAGCTCATCAAGAGAATGCCAAGAGTGTGCAAAGCAGTAATCAAAGCAAAAGGTGGCTACTTTGAAGAACCTAGAATATGACATATTTTCAGTTGTTTCACACTTGTTTGTTATGTATATAATTCCACATGTGTTAATTCATAGTTTTGATGCCTTCAATGTGAATCTACAATTTTCATAGTCATGAAAATAAAGAAAACTCTTTGAATGAGAAGGTGTGTCCAAACTTTTGGTCTGTACTGTATATATATATATATAAAAAAAAAAAAGCAGACTGATGTACCAGCCCTAAAAATGGCTATTTGGGGTGCTGTCAGGACGCTGTCCTTACAGCAGATGAGTCTTTGAGGACTGGAGTGGATACAGAACACTGGCCTAGCTAACGATTTCCCTATTAATTCAGCAGCAGCAGCAGCACTCTCCCTGCTCTAACTAACACTGCAGCTTCAGAATGAATCTAAGATGGATGCTGTCCTTGCTTTTTGATAGGAGGTGGGAGGGTCTGGGAGGGAGGGTATGCTGATTGGCTGGAATGTGTCTGCTGACTGTGAGGTACAGGGTCAAAGTTTGATCAATGATGACTATAAGGGGCGGACCGAACATCGCATATGTTCGCCTGCCGCGGCGAACGCGAACAAGCGATGTTCGTCGGCGAATAGTTTGGGACATCTCTAAGTACAATATGTGACGAAAAAACAATCTCAGAATGGCCTGGATAAGTCAAAGCGTTTTAAAGTTATCAGCACTTAAAGTGACACTGGTCAGATTTGCAAAAAATGGCCAAGTCCTTAAGGTGAAATAGGGCTGAGTCCTTAAAGGGTAAAGACCAATGTCTAAAACACAGGTCCTAATAAATGACCCCCCCCCCAAGTCTGTTAGTAACAGCCTCTTAGCTCAGGAGCATTCCAACAACTGAGGTCCTGCACCAGCCACCGTCAAAATACAGTGGGAATTTGTTGATCAATCATTATTTTTCTCAGATTTGGCATATGTTTTTAATATTGAGTGACACTGAGCATCAAGCTGATTAAAATTACTTTAATTGGATCGAGTAATCAATGCAGCTAAAATATAGACTCTTCTGGCTAGCAGACTAAAAAGTTCCAATATTTTTTCTATTTCAACTTAGTATTTTTGTAAACAATAATGGGAATGCAATGCTGTGAAGGTAGTTTAAATGACAATAATTTTCTGTTTCCAGGCTGTTCTTGTCAAAGTTTTTAGATGACAATAAAATTACAGTAATTACACAAGGTAAATGCAGTTGTTGACCTTTATTTATTTCTTGTGTGTTATGCATATTTGTATAGTTATTTTTACCCTAGATAGCTGCTGTTGTATTACACATATAAACACCACAGTTTATATTGTGTTTTCAAGCTTTCATAATGTGTTAATAAATCAAAAACATTTTCCACAATTAGTAAAATAAAGCGTTTATTGGATATAAATAAAATGTATCCAATAAGTGCACACATTTGCAACAATTCATTAAAATAGGGAGTTTCTTTTGGATTGGTTTAGATGCATGGGGCAGGGTTAATAATATTACAGAAGCATGGCACAGTTAAAGCTTTTTCAGTAATTTGTGCTCCTAAACCTTGCTGCAACCCATGTTAGGATTACAACTCTGACAAGTGTATCTCAGATTTACCAGTCTAGTCCTTTAGGTTTCCTCCCATTTGAACACAATATATTTACTAGCACAACCATTCTGATAAGAGCTCATCAGGGAGATATAGGCTATAAACCTATATTACTCAAAGGCCAATGCTTATACAAGTGACCATCTGTAATCTTTAATACAGGGGTCACTAAAGGGCCTTTGGCTGGGCCGTCGCCTTTTTACAGTAGCCCAGTCTAAGGGCTGCATGGGTTTATACTGTAAATATTGGGGACAATTTACCAAAACTAGTGTAAAGAAAAGCTGGCTTAGTTTCTCATAGCAGCCAATTGGATTAATTGTTTCCTTTTCCAAAGGAGCTCTGAAAAATAGTCTACGCTTGGGGACAGGTCTGTGTCATCCGGTAATCCAGCTTCTTCATTTTGTAATTAATAACTTCTCTGATTGCATATCTCTGACCGGACAATTCACTCAAGAAGGATTTTTTCCCTTCATATGTGATGGAGGCCCCACATTGTTACTTTCAGTGGTAGCTACATAGTTTATCTTTTCATATTCCACTGCAAATAACTAACTGAACAGATCAGCCTTTCCTATGCACAAACGGAGGTGCATTGCTAAGTGTTTCCCTTTAGGTAAGATCCTTTCTCATTCCATTCCCATATTTATATTTTTTTATTTACTTTGCACACGTTCATAGCGCTGACATATTCCACCGCGCTTTACAGACATTAGCATCACACTGTCCCCAATGGGGCTCACAATCTCAATAAGGTCCCTATTGCTATGTCTTTAGAGTATGGGAGGAAACAAAGGTACCCAGAGAAACCCACGCAAACACAGGGAGAACATACAAACTTCATGCAGATGTTGCCCTTGGTTGGATTCAAACCCAGGACCTCAGTACTGCAAATCTCTGAGCCATCACCTTCAAGAACTTGTTGAGATTGCTATGTGCCCTATAAAAGGTACGACTAATGGAAATGTTGTTGCCTGCCCACAACTTAATAGAGAGGTTTAGGGAATAATTTATTTCCTTGCCAATGGCTTCTGTAATATTCTTCTAAGCATTTTATCCTTGGAGCTCCTCTTCTGGAATACAAAAGGATGTAGTTCTGTGTGCATAAAAAAAGAACTCCTGTGTTAATGGATCAATAAGAAAATTATACAGAATCATAACACCCATCTTTTGGATAGGTGATAAATGCTCTCTTAATTGGAGAATACTTTTTTTTTACTATTACATGATGTACTGACATCACAAGAGGCTTAAAGGGTTATTCCCATCTTGGACATTGGGGCATATTGTTGCCCTAATGCCTGATAGGTGTGGGTCCCACCACTGAAACCCACATCTATACTTAGAATGGAGCCAGTAAAGTGCTGGAGGGCATATCGCGCGTGTGCTGACACCCTCCATTCATTTCTATAGGAGTGCCGAAAATAGCTGCGCACTTGCTCGGTTATTTCCTTAGGTTTCATACGAGTAAACAGAGCGGTGACCAAGCTTCCGCGGTGCACTTCCCATTCATTTCAATGGGACTCCCAAAAATAGCCAAGCTCATCTATTTTTGACAGTCCCAGATTAATGAATGGGGAGGGTGGCTGCGCATGTGCCATGCACCCTCTGGCACTTTTTGGGTCTGTTCAAAGGATAGGTACGCGTCCCAGAGGTGGGACCTGCACCTATCAGACATTGAGGGGATATCTTAGGGATATGCCCCCAATATTAAAGTTGGGAATACCCTTTTAAATTCCTTGGTCACAGTGAAAATGGTAATACCCCCACTCCTATCTACCATGTGTCATTTGTAATATTGAAATCTTTCATGTAGCAGAGGGCTCCCCTAAGCACCACAGACCAGTAACTACCGCAACCCCTATAGCTATGCGCCTTGACATAACTGTAAGTCAATCCTACATATGGTTCTGCCTTAAGGTATGTTTAACACTTACCATATGACATGGATACAAATATTAAAAGGAGTGAGATGATAACTATTGTTTCCCTGTACCTGCGATCATGTTCCAGAAAGGCATATAACAATAAATAGAGCATAATGAAACAAATCTGCTTGTTAGGAAGATAGCAGAATATATAGAGATAGTGAAGCAGGAATCAGAGGAAGCTGATTTAAAGCTTAGATAATAAATGGGGTTTGCAATGAGCTGCTTCTGAGTTTGATTTATTTGGACAGATTTGGAGACAGAGCAGTCCCTGAGCAATGAAACTAAATACATTTTAAATCACTTCACATCCACCGCAAAACAAACTGAATCTCACATTTTGACTAAGGGAATTCGACTCAATAAATGCATCATTACATTTCTAGTCACTCAAAATAGTAAAACATCTTAGAAGAGAGAAAAGATTCTGGGATGTTGTGTGTCCGCATCTAATGTCCTTCAGTCCTTTGTTTTTTCAGATCAAATGAGAATTCAGAAAATAAAGGGCCACCTCTGTGCAAAAAAAGATACTAATGAGCTTATCTTGCTGGCAAGCAATACCCTTCACAGTATTATTCCATTGTTTTTAAAGGTGGCTAGTTGTACGTATGTATACAGTACACTCTCCAATTAAATATTATATCTGCAGGCAAAAGATCACATTAGAAGGAGTTAAAAATAGTCAAATGAAGATTGATAAATAAAAAAAATTTAAAAAAGGGTTCACATAAAAAATGAGACCATTATTTTTCTTAAAAAGTAGTTTCATTTTGCAAAAGGTATATGGTATTGTCACGATATAAAGTTCCACGTAATAAAGTTAATATTACTTAAAGGGGTTGTCTAATAAAAAATATTCTCATTTTTCAAACCAGCACCTGGATCTGAATACTTTAATAACTGAATGGAGTTAAAAGTTTGGTATCACCACTAAGTTATTCAATAAAATGTATCTATACAGCACCACCTGCCGTTTGTACTTTTCCAGATTTCTCCATCCACCTTCCCTGAGCTGGACACACATCCTCAATTCTGGTATAAGATGTGACTGCAGCAGAAAGAACACATCCCTGAGAAAGGGAACAAAAAAAAAAAAAAAAGATCTGTGGCTGAAAGAACATGCCCCCTGAGCAGAAAGCCAGAAGAGCTGAGCAGAGCAGAGCAATTGGAGCAATGAATGGGGAGATCTCTGGATTCATGTGCAGTTCAGGGCTGGTTTTACTTTGTCATGTACAATATGATGCATGATTTTAATTTATTTACACCATGGGATAACTCCTTTAAACTTTAAAGGCTATGTACACCTTTAGGGGCAATTTATTTTTTAGTATTGCATTTTACTCATTTTAAACTAAAAATCTTTTTTTTTTTTAATTAGTCTTTATTACAAATATGGAACCCTTTTTTTCTGTATAGGTCTGAGATGCTCTAAAAGAGGGATCTGAATTTTTTCTTTGTTCCATCAGCCAGCTCATCTGACAGGTTCCTTATCTCTGCTCTCTGACCTTACAAACACTCATTATAGCTCAGTTCTTATCTGACTTATAAGAATGTGTCTCAAGTAAGTGATTATGACCTCTTAGTAAATTAGAGAAAAGGGTTATTAGATGAAAGGAGCAAAGTGAAGGTAAAAAGTACGATTCACACAGCTAGACAAACAGTTAACCTTTGTGACAGAACGGCTTAATATTTTTAATAACGACCAATTAAAAAATTATTTTTAGTTCAAAGTGAAAATGTAAAAAAAATTGTCTCTAAAGGATGTACATAACATAAATTTTAAATAATGCTTATAATGGCAGATTTTTTTGCCATTTCCCCTAAAAAAATGATTAAAAAAGTTAATCATTTACATGTGCCCAAAATAGTTTTATAAAAAATTTGAACTGTCCGCAAAATAATCAAACCCATGTATAGCAGATAGATAGATGATCTGATACCTAACCTAGCTTTCTATGGACAGATACAATAAACATTTCTTAGATCAAAATACTTTAATAGGAATGTCCCACATTATAAGCAAATAAAAACAAGACAAATATAGGTTTGGTTTCAAATTCTGGTCCCATGTAACCAACCTCCTCAGAGGGGGGTGACTAAGTTTACCCCTCTTCTTCACAATACCTCTGATGGTGAGGTTAGACTTTCCCAATGGGTACACCAGGCCCTATTTCTGAGGGGTGGTTGGAACACGAGGAAATGAGAACCTGGGTGTGGACCCTCTGGACTGGCCTCCAGATGGTATGGGACATCCAGAGTTTGCAAGGTGGCTAGAAGCTGATCAGATGGATACAAGGCAAGGTCTGGATACAGAGTCCGAGGTCAGAACACACATGAATATAGCAAATTCCGTAAGACAAGATGCAAGGTCAGGGCAGGAGGCAGAAAGGCAAAGTCTGTTAAACAAGATGCACGGTCCGGTACACAGTAATAGTAGAAATCACAGAAACACCTTTGCTCAGAGGAACTAGACAAAGCTAGGAACTGAATTTGCTCAGGCACCTTCCTTTAAATACCTCCTGCAGGCCAGCCATAGACTGGGGAAGATAGGAGGCGTGTGCATGCTGCCTAACATAAGGAGGAGAGACACGCCCGCACACATCCTAAATACACACAAGGAACTCTGAGCCAGATTGCAAGCTCTGCTCAGGACCAGCAGGGAGAGGTGGAGAAGAGTGATGAAGCCCAGCGCCCATTACCTGCATGTGGGGACAGAATTGAAGGCATGGGAAGCCAGGTTAACATCCCTTTTCTAAATGACACTTATCTATACCTGTTAATTAGTCTGTAAAGTAAATATTCAGCTACAGCTTTGCTTACACAGATAGATCTGCATATGTCATTGTTAGTGTTGATCGAGAACCAAAGTGCTTGGGTGCTCTTATGCTCGAGTAGAACACTTTGGGATGCTCAAGTGCTCTACCAAGCACCCAAGCACAATGGAAGTCAATGGGAGAAACAAAGCATTAAACGAGGCACCTCCTGCTTTGAAGAGGAGGGGGGGGGGGTCTGGTTCACAGGAAAAGGTCAGAAATAAAAATAAAAAAATGTAATCGTTCGGGAACAGCATGGGGAGGATGTCTGAATGCATCTTGTATTACCAGGTCGCTGCTGGGATGTTGTCCGAGTAGTACGCCACTTTTACAGACTGACAATAATACGCACAAAACCGAAGATAAAATTGATTTTAGAGGAAAAAATGTTAGGAAACATTATTTCCTATATATTTACTTGTATATAAAGTGCAAGTGCTGCCAAAAATTACATGGAAGAGGCACTCCGATACAACCTGTATATCACATAAAGGAAGGCCTTATTCACATTGTTGTACAATTGTTCAGGTAGTGGGACTCCTACACTCATAAAGCCTATGCACTATGTGAAAGGGCTGCCAAAAATTACAAGGAATCGGTACTCCAATAGACCCTGGTGACCCTCAAAAACATTAGGGGCAAAGGCCTGCTGCTGTTCTGACCATCTAAATCATTAGCGACGAGGGCCTTCTGCTGATCTGACTATCTAAAACATTAGGGGTGAGGGTCTTCTACTGAGCTGACCCTCTAAAACATTAGGGGCGAGTGCCTGCTGTTGATCTGACCATCTAAAACATTCTGGGCGAGGGCCTACTGGTGACCCTCTCAAACATTAGGGGTGAGGGTCTGCTGCTGATCTGACCATTTAAAAATTTTTGTTGGTGAGGGCCTGCTGCTGAGCTGATCCTCTAAAAGATTAGGAGCGAGGGCAGCCTAATAAGCATGTTAATATGATGGAGGAGGAGGAGGAGGACGAGAAAAGGAAGATTGGTCCATATACCCTTTTTTGTGGTGGAAGGGATGCATGGGAATACAGTGTATTTAATACACCATTAAATCCACAATTAAAGTGCCTTTATGTTGAGCCTCCTATGGTGGAGTAGAAAAGTCCGGGGCAATCCAGGCCTTGTTCATTTTGATAAGAGTCAACCTGTCAGCATTTTAAGTTGACAGGCGGATCTGCTTATCAGTTATTATGCCCCCAGCAGCACTAAATACCCGCTCTGACAAAACGCTGGTGGCAGGGCCTGCCAGCACCTCCAAGGCGTAGAGCGCCAGTTCGTGCCACGTGTCCAGCTTGGACACCCAATAGTTTCAAGGCACAGAGGGATCACTGAGGATGCTGACACGGTCTGCTATGTACTCCTTCACCATCTTCCAAAACTTTTCCCTCCTTGTGACACTAGGCCGCGCATCAGGGTGAGGGTGTTGGCGGGGTGTCAAAAATCTGTCCCAGGCCTTGGAGAGTGTTGCCCTGCCTCTGTTGGAACTACTGTGTGTTCACCTCATCTCCCCTCCTTGGTTGCCCAAGGAACTATGTACTCTGCTGCCAGCGTAGTCAGATGGAAATTTTTGGAGCAATTTTTCCACAAGCACCTTCTGGTATTGCAACATTTTGTTAGTCCTCTCCACCACAGGAATGAGAGATAAGAAGTTCTCTTTGTAGCGCGGTCAAGAAGGGTGAACAATCAGTAATCGGTGTGTATAACACGAAGGTCACGGAAAAGGCAGCATAACATAAAGTCAGCCATGTGTGCCAGAGTCCCAATAGACAAGACTTTGATGTCCTCATCAAAAGGATGACTCTCAATATCCTCATCCTCTTCCTCCTTTTTGTCCCATCTACGCTGAACAGATGGAATAAACCTGCTATGGGTACTACCATCTGTAGCGGAGGCAATTGTCTCCTGCTCCTCCTCCTCATCATCATCCAATTCGTGCCGAGAAGATGAACGGAAGGTGGTCTGGCTATCACCCTGTGTACTGTCTTCCCCCATTTCCACCTCTTCCTTATGTAAAGCGTTCGCCTTCATTGTGAGCAGCGAGCATTTCAATAGACGCAGAAGTGGGATGGTTACGCTGATAATAGCGGCATCGCCGATCAACATCTGTGTTGATTCCTCAAAGTTGCTTAAAACCTCACAGAGGTAAAACATCAATGACCACTCGTCGCTTGTGAAGAGCGGAAGCTGACTGGAAAGGTGACCATGTTGCAGCTGGTCTTCCACTATTGCCCTTTGCTGCTCACAAAGACTGGCCAACATGTGAAACGTGGAGTTCCAATGCGTTCATAAGTTGCACAACAGTCGATGAGCTGGCAATTGCAAGCGCTGCTGCAGCGTTGCCAGACAGGCGGAAGCTGTCGATAACTTGCAGAAATGGGCACACATGAGGCGTACTTTCACCAGTAGATCAGGCAAATTGGGGTAGGTTTTGAGAAACCGCTGAACCACTAAGTTGAACACGTGGGCTAGGCATGGTATGTGTGTGAGCTTGCCGAGCTCCAAAGCCGCCACCAAATCACGGCCATTATCAGACCCAACCGTACCTGGTTGTAGGTTGAGTGGCGAGAGCCAC
Organism: Bufo bufo; assembly: GCF_905171765.1. Lineage (NCBI taxonomy): Eukaryota > Metazoa > Chordata > Amphibia > Anura > Bufonidae > Bufo > Bufo bufo. Next base: position 144,737,852 of record NC_053396.1, on the reverse strand, counting down.
AGCTCAGTCTGGTCCCTTATACCCTGTCACAGCTCTGCGGTGGCGTGCTGTTTGTCACCTAAGCAGATCAGTTTAAGCACGGCCTATTGCCGCTTCCCCACTGCAGTGCTACACTGCTTCCAGCTACTGACTGATGTCTGACTCTTGCTGCAAGATGAGAATTCAGAGGTGGAAGTGGAGGATAAAGTGGAGGAGGAGAAGGGGTGTTTCAGCCACAAATTTAGGTGGTGGAGGAAATCCTGATGGAAATAGGGCCCGCAATACTTGGTGTCACTAGCACCTGTTCCATCCCAGGGTAAGACTCGCTCCTGGCCTCCACAACGTTCACCCAGTGTGCCATCAGGGAAATGTAGCATCCCTGGCCAAAAGCACTTGTCCTTGTGTCATTCGTTAAGTGGAACTTCCCAATAACTGCGTTTAGTCAGGGCACAGGTGATGTTAAGGGACACATGCTGGTGTAAGGCGGGGACGGCACACCAGAAAGAAATAGTGGCGGCTGGGGACTGAATAACGGGGGACGGCCGCCGCCATCAGGCTGCAGAAAGCGTCAGTGTCCACAAGCCTAAATGGCAACATTTCCAGAGCCAGCAATTTGGAAAGGGCCGCATTTAGTGCTATGGCCTGTGGGTGGGTGGCTGGGTACTTGGCTTTTGTTCAAAGGCTTGGGGTATGGACATCTGCGCTGGGACACAGAAGTGGATGTGCTGGATGATGGTGCTTGCAAAGCTCCAGGTGCAGGGCGGGAGGCATCCGGGCCTGTGTCTTAGTCAGGGGATTGGCCAGCATGTAACATAGTGGAAAAGGAGGCAGTGGTGTGACCTGCAGATACTGATTGTGGACCCAGGCGTTCGGCTGACCTATTAGGGTGCTTTGATGCCTTGTGGTGGATCATTTTGGTGTTGGTGAGGTTGCTAGTGTTCACGTCCCTGCTCATTTTGGTACGACACAGGTTGCAAATGACAATTCTTTTATCTTTGGCACTTTCCTAAAAAAAGCTCTAGACTGCAGAACACCTACCCCTTGGCAAGGGAGAATGCTGCAAGGGGGTGCTCCAGGGAACAGTTGTGGGCCTGTTTGGTGTGGCCTGCCTTCTCCCTTTTGCCACCCCACTGCATCTTCCAGCCTGTTGCAGTGCTGCAGATCCCTCCCCCTCTGTACTGCTGTCCTCGCTCGGCTTGCCATCTTCCCAGGTTGGGTCAGTGATTTCATCGTCCACCACCATCTCCTCCACTTCCTCACTCTGGTCATCCTACTGACTTGTTTACCTAACAAGAACCTCACTTATTGACAACCGTGTCTCATCCGCATCATAAACCTCTTGAGACACTAATTGCTGTTGACTTATTGGCAACTGTGTCTCATCATCATCATCCACCTCGTGAAACAGTAATTGCCATTCTCTACCATCATTTTCTTCTGACTGTGGATGTTTAAGAGTTTGGGAATCGGTGCACAAGATCTCCTCATGTCCCTCTTCAAGCGGGCTTGGCGAGAGGTCCAAATCAAGGAATGGGGCTGAAAAGAGCTCCTCGGAATATCCGAGTGTGGGATCACTTGTTTGCCAAGTCTCTCCATGGTGGGAAGAAGGAGGATCAGGATGAGGATTCTGTTGACCAGACTCTTGGCTACTGAGACTGGACTTTGTGGAAGACAGAGTGGTGCTTAACCGACAGGAAGCATTATCTGCTGCAATCCAACCCACCACCTGGTTGCACTGGTGTGACTTTGAGAGTGGCGTCCTGCGCCGCCCTGCAAACTGGGACATGAAGCTAGGTATTGTGGATTTGTGTGTTTCTTGTGCTCTGGCAGCAGGCACAGTTTCACCGCGCCTAGGGCCATGGCCTCTGCGTGAACCATCAGCATCACGGCCACTTCCCTTTCCTTTACTGCTCGCCTTGAACATATTAAATTGTATATATGCTTGCAATTATATCACACCTACAGTTGCGCAGTTTTTGTAAGTATATGTGCAAATAAATTACACTGAATGTCACAGATAGAGATGGCCCGAACTATCCGACGGCGAACAGTTCCCGGCGAACATAGCTTGTTCGCGTTCGCCTCTGCCGGGCGAACACATGCGATGTTCGGTCCGCCCCCTATACATCATCATTGAGCAAACTTTGACCCTGTACCTCACAGTCAGCAGACACATTCCAGCCAATCAGCAGCATACCCTCCCTCCCAGACCCTCCCACCTCCTGCACAGCATCCATTTTAGATTCATTCTGAAGCTGCAGTCTTAGTGAGAGGAGGGAGACTGTAACTGCTGCTGATTTAATTGGGAAATCGATAGCTAGGCTAGTGAATTCAGTGTCCACTCCAGTCCTGAAAGACTCATCTGATCTCTGCTGTAAGGACAGCGTCCTGACAGCACCCCAAAAAGCCCTTTTTAGGGCTGCAACATTAGTCTGCTTTTTTTTTTTCCTTTATATACATATTGCAGTTGCCTGGCCTGCCTGTGTGTGAGGAGCTGCAGGCCCACAGACTGTAGTGTGCCCACTGCCAGTGCTCACCCCTGTCATTCCGTGTGGCACAGGACTTTGCTTAAAAAAAGGCACTTAATTTTTACACTTTAATCTAAGGTTAGTTGCCTGCCAGTGTGTGTCAGGCTGACTTCCACTGACTGTAGTGTGCCCACTGCCAGTGCCCACCACTCATACCGGCTGGCACAGGACTTTGCATAAAAAAGGCATTTAATTTTTACACTTTAGTGTAATTTCAGCTGCTTGCCTGCTGCTAGTGTGTGTCAGGCCGACTTCAACTGACTGTAGTGTGCCCACTGCCAGTGCCCACCCCTGTCATACCGAGTGGCACAGGACTTTGCTTAAAAAATAGGCACTTAATTTTTACACTTTAATCTAAGGTTAGTTGCCTGCCAGTGTGTGTCAGGCTGACTTCCACTGACTGTAGTGTGCCCACTGCCAGTGCCCACCACTCATACCGGCTGGCACAGGACTTTGCATAAAAAAGGCATTTAATTTTTACACTTTAGTGTAATTTCAGCTGCTTGCCTGCTGCTAGTGTGTGTCAGGCCGACTTCAACTGACTGTAGTGTGCCCACTGCCAGTGCCAACCACTGATACCGGGTGGCACAGTAGCTTGCCGATAAATAAGGCATTTAATTTTTAGACAGTAGTCTAAATTCAGTTGCTTGCCTGCTGCCAGTGTGTGTCAGGCCCGCTTCCACTGACTGTAGTGTGCCCACTGCCAGTGCCAACCACTGATACCGGGTGGCACAGTAGCTTGCCGATAAATAAGGCATTTAATTTTTAGACAGTAGTCTAAATTCAGTTGCTTGCCTGCTGCCAGTGTGTGTCAGGCCCTCTTCCACTGACTGTAGTGTGCCCACTGCCAGTGCCAACCACTCATACCGGGTGGCACAGTAGCTTGCCGATAAATAAGGCATTTAATTTTTACACTTTAGTGTAATTTCAGTTGCTTGCCTGCTGCCAGTGTGTGTCAGGCCCGCTTCCACTGACTGTAGTGTGCCCACTGCCAGTGCCAACCACTGATACCGGGTGGCACAGTAGCTTGCCGATAAATAAGGCATTTAATTTTTAGACAGTAGTCTAAATTCAGTTGCTTGCCTGCTGCCAGTCAGTGTGTCAGGCCCTCTTCCACTGACTGTAGTGTGCCCACTGCCAGTGCCAACCACTCATACCGGGTGGCACAGTAGCTTGCCGATAAATAAGGCATTTAATTTTTACACTTTAGTGTAATTTCAGTTGCTTGCCTGCTGCCAGTGTGTGTCAGGCCCGCTTCTACTGACTGTAGTGTGCCCACTGCCAGTGCCAACCACTGATACCGGGTGGCACAGTAGCTTGCCGATAAATAAGGCATTTAATTTTTACACTTTAGTGTAATTTCAGTTGCTTGCCTGCTGCCAGTGTGTGTCAGGCCCGCTTCCACTGACTGTAGTGTGCCCACTGCCAGTGCCAACCACTGATACCGGGTGGCACAGTAGCTTGCCGATAAATAAGGCATTTAATTTTTAGACAGTAGTCTAAATTCAGTTGCTTGCCTGCTGCCAGTCAGTGTGTCAGGCCCTCTTCCACTGACTGTAGTGTGCCCACTGCCAGTGCCAACCACTCATACCGGGTGGCACAGTAGCTTGCCGATAAATAAGGCATTTAATTTTTACACTTTAGTGTAATTTCAGTTGCTTGCCTGCTGCCAGTGTGTGTCAGGCCCGCTTCTACTGACTGTAGTGTGCCCACTGCCAGTGCCAACCACTGATACCGGGTGGCACAGTAGCTTGCCGATAAATAAGGCATTTAATTTTTAGACAGTAGTCTAAATTCAGTTGCTTGCCTGCTGCCAGTGTGTGTCAGGCCCGCTTCCACTGACTGTAGTGTGCCCACTGCCAGTGCCAACCACTGATACCGGGTGGCACAGTAGCTTGTCGATAAATAAGGCATTTAATTTTTACACTTTAGTGTAATTTCAGTTGCTTGCCTGCTGCCAGTGTGTGTCAGGCCCGCTTCCACTGACTGTAGTGTGCCCACTGCCAGTGCCAACCACTGATACCGGGTGGCACAGTAGCTTGCCGATAAATAAGGCATTTAATTTTTAGACAGTAGTCTAAATTCAGTTGCTTGCCTGCTGCCAGTGTGTGTCAGGCCCTCTTCCACTGACTGTAGTGTGCCCACTGCCAGTGCCAACCATTCATACCGGGTGGCACAGTAGCTTGCCGATAAATAAGGCATTTAATTTTTACACTTTAGTGTAATTTCAGTTGCTTGCCTGCTGCCAGTGTGTGTCAGGCCCTCTTCCACTGACTGTAGTGTGCCCACTGCCAGTGCCAACCACTGATACCGGGTGGCACAGTAGCTTGCCGATAAATAAGGCATTTAATTTTTAGACAGTAGTCTAAATTCAGTTGCTTGCCTGCTGCCAGTGTGTGTCAGGCCCACTTCCACAGACTGTAGTGTGCCCACTGCCAGTGCCAACCACTCATACCGGGTGGCACAGTACCTAGCACGCGTAGTACCACTTATCTAAAAAAAAAATGACAGGCAGAGGCAGGCCACCCCGCAGGGGCCGTCGTGGTCGTGGTGCTGTGATTTCCACTGTCCCTGGAATAATGCCCAGTTTTCAGAGGCCACGTACCCTGAACCCGAAAAATTCAGAGGACGTAGTTGACTGGCTTAGACAGGACACCCAATCTTCAACAGCTTCCGCTAAGAACCTTGACGCACCATCCTCCTCCAACTCAGCTTCGGTCACCTGCTCTCAAGTTACCACGCACCCGCCCGTCGCCACTACCACCACAGCCACCACAGCCGCTTCACTTGATCCGTCAGAGGAGTTATTTACACATCAGTTGGATGCAATTAGTGATGCGCAACCATTATTGCCAGATGATGTAGATTACGGGGATATGTCTCAGTCAGGCAGGATTACACACATGGACGTACAGTGTGATGATGATGATGTTGTACCCGCTGCTGCTTCCTTTGCTGAGGTGTCAGATACAAGTGAAGCGGTTGATGATGACGATGTGTCCACGGATGCCACGTGGGTGCCTGCTCGAAGAGAAGAAGAGGGGGAAAGTTCTGAAGGGGAGACAGAGAGAATGAGGAGACGAGTTGGAAGCAGGGGGAGGTCGTCGCAAGGAGTTAGTGGCACAGTCAGACAGCATGTATCGGCACCTGGGGTCAGCCAGACAGCACGCCAGTCAACGCATGCTGTTGCCACCACTAGAATGCCGTCATTGCAAAGCTCAGCAGTGTGGCATTTTTTTTGTGTGTCTGCCTCTGATAAAAGCAATGCCATTTGCAACCTGTGCCAAAAGAAACTGAGTCGTGGGAAGTCCAACACCCACCTTGGTACAACTGCTTTGCGAAGGCACATGATCTCACATCACAAACGCCTATGGGATCAACACATGAGTACAAGCAGCACACAAACTCAAAGCCACCATGCTCCTCCTGGTCCTGCATCTTCAGCCACGTCAACCACTGCTGTCCTCCCTGCCCCCTCTCAACCACCCGCCACTCCATCTCTCACCTTCAGCAGTTCCTGCTCATCTGCCCACAGTCAGGTGTCTGTCAAGGACATGTTTGAGCATAAGAAGCCAATGTCACAAAGTCACCCCCTTGCCCGGCGACTGACAGCTGGCTTGACGGAACTCTTAGCCCGCCAGCTTTTACCATACCAGCTGGTAGAGTCTGAGGCCTTCAAAAAATTTGTCGCTATTGGGACACCACAGTGGAAGGTACCCGGACGAATTTTTTTTTCAAAAAAGGCAATCCCAAACCTCTACCATGTCATTGAAAAGGAAGTCATGGCATCTCTGGCATACAGTGTTGGGGCAAGGGTCCATCTGACCACTGATACCTGGTCTGCAAAGCACGGTCAGGGCAGGTATATCACGTATACTGCGCATTGGGTCAACCTGCTGACGGCTGACAAGCATGGAATGCGTGGCTCTGCAGCGGAGTTGGTGACACCACCACGACTTGCAGGCAGACCTACTGCCACCTCCTCTACTCCTACTCCATCCTCTTTAATTTCCTCCTCGGCTGAGTCCTCTTCTGCTGCGGCGTCTGGCTGCACATCAACTGATTCCCCCCAGCTCCCCAGGGGCTATTCCACATCCCGGATACGACAGTGTAACGCTATCTTGGGGTTGACTTGCCTGAAAGCAGAGAGCCACACAGGACCAGCACTCCTGTCCGCCCTGAACGCACAGGTGGATCAATGGCTGACCCCGCACCAACTGGAGATCGGCAAAGTGGTGTGTGACAATGGAAGCAATCTGTTGGCGGCATTAAATTTGGGCAAGTTGTCACATGTGCCGTGCATGGCACATGTGTTGAATCTCATCGTACAACGTTTTGTGTCTAAGTACCCAGGCTTACAGGACGTCCTCAAGCAGGCCAGGAAGGTGTGTGGCCATTTCAGGCGTTCCTACACGGCCATGGCGCACTTTTCCGATATTCAGCGGCGAAACAACATGCCAGTGAGGCGCTTGATATGCGACAGCCCGACACGTTGGAATTCAACACTCCTAATGTTCGACCGCCTGCTCCAACAAGAAAAAGCCGTCAACGAGTATTTGTATGACCGGGGTGCTAGGACAGCCTCTGCGGAGCTGGGAATCTTTTTGCCACGTTACTGGACACTCATGCGCAATGCCTGTAGGCTTATGCGTCCTTTTGAGGAGGTGACAAACCTAGTCAGTCGCACCGAAGCCACCATCAGCGACCTCATCCCATTTGTTTTCTTCCTGGAGCGTGCCCTGCGAAGAGTTCTGGATCAGGCTGTAGATGAGCGTGAAGAGGAAGAGGAAGAGTTGTGGTCACCATCACCACCAGAAACAGCCTTGTCATCATCGCTTGCCGGACCTGCAGCAACGCTGGAAGAGGAGTATGAGGAAGAGGAGTCAGAGGAGGAATGTGGCGGCTTTGAGGAGGAGGAAGACCAACCACAGCAGGCACCCCAGGGTGCTCGTTGTTGTCACCTATCTGGGACCCATGGTGTTGTACGTGGCTGGGGGGAAGAACAGACCGTCAATGACATCAGTGAGGACGAGGAACGGGAAATGAGAAGCTCTGCATCCAACCTTGTTCAAATGGGGTCTTTCATGCTGTCATGTCTGTTGAGGGACCCACGTATAAAAAGGATAAAGGAGAACGATCTGTACTGGGTGACCACGCTACTAGACCCCCGGTATAAGCAGAAAGTGGCAGAAATGTTACAAAATTACCGAAAGTCGGAAAGGATGCAGCAGTTCAAAACCAAACTAAAAAATATGCTTTACACAGCTTATAAGGGAGATGTCACAGCACAACGGGAATCTAACAGGGGAAGAGGTGAGTGTAATCCTCCTCCTACCACGGCGGCAAGGACTGGACGATTTACAGATGTGTTGTTGATGGAGGACATGCGGAGCTTTTTCAGTCCTACTCATCGCCACAGCCCTTCGGGATCCAGCCTTAGAGAACGACTCGACCGACAGGTAGCAGACTACCTCGCCTTAACAGCAGATATCGACACTCTGAGGAGCAATGAACCCCTTCACTACTGGGTGTGCAGGCTTGACCTGTGGCCTGAGCTATCCCAGTTTGCGATAGAACTTCTGGCCTGCCCTGCTTCAAGTGTCCTGTCAGAAAGGAGCTTCAGTGCAGCAGGAGGCATTGTCACTGACAAGAGAAGTCGCCTCGGTCAAAAAAGTGTTGATTACCTCACCTTCATAAAGATGAATGAGGCATGGATCCCGAAGGGACTGACAGTGGGGGATACGTTTGACTAACAAAAGGCCTGATTACATGCCTTGGCCTCAAAATGGTCCCCACGCTGCTGTATTTAATGTCTGCATACCGGATGACTTTCGTGAATTCTCCACCACCAACTAGGGTTCAAGCCGTAATGTTTTAGTCACTTTTCTGCCTGGAAAACATAAATTTTTCCGGCCGCTGCTACAATAGCGTCTGCAACAGTGCCATTATTTTTCAGGCATGTGTACATGCCTAATTTTTCTGTCCTATGGTGCAGCACTGTGGCTGCAAAAACAAACCAAAAAAAAAAGGCACATACAAGTGTCAATTCCCCTTCGTGATCGTTACCTTGTTGTGGTGAAGGGGCTTGCGTATCACAATGAAGCAATCATCATCACCTCTATAAAAGTGTGTTGGCAATGTTGCCACACCCCAGATGATAAGGCCGTTGCTTCATTATGGTCAGACCAAAAGCGATCGGGTGGCCACGCTACTAGACCCCCGGTATAAGCAGAAAGTGGCAGAAATGTTACCAAATTACCAAAAGTCGGAAAGGATGCAGCAGTTCAAAACCAAACTAAAAAATATGCTTTACACAGCTTATAAGGGGGATGTCAATGGGGGATTCGACAATGGTTAATCAATTCGACCGGATAGGGTCCGTAACAGGGATTAAACTGATAGCAATAGTACTAGTTAAGACACCACTCATATAGGGTGTCACAGCACATTGCTCTGTGCACGCGCAGTGCCCCAATTTGGGAGTAAGAGGACCGACCAAGCTGCTTTTTCCATCTCCCGGTTCCTGAAATCAATTCAGTTTAGTGTATGAGAGTTTGGTCTGTCACTGTGAAGGCAGTCGAAGGTACCCGGCCTAAATTTTTTTTCATAAAAGGCAATTCCTGATATGGGACGTAACAGGGATTAAACTGATGAGAATAATACTACAGAAAATACCACTCATATCGGTGGAGGGAGCCAGCGTTTTTTTAACCATCTCCCCGTTCAAAAAATCTATTTAATAAATGGCCCCCAGATTGGGGATGTTAGAGGGATTAAACTGATGAGAATAGTACTACAGAAAATACCACTCATATCGGGTGTGACAGTAAATTGCACGGCGCAGATGCAGTCACCGTGGTTTAAAACAGAGTGGAGGGAGCCAGCGTTTTTTTAACCATCTCCCCGTTCGAAAAATCTATTCAATAAATGGCACCCAGATTGGGGACGTTAGAGGGATTAAACTGATGAGAATAGTACTACAGAAAATACCACTCATATCGGGTGTGACAGTAAATTGCACGGCGCAGACGCAGTCACCGTGGTTTAAAACAGAGTGGAGGGAGCCAGGTTTTTTTTAACCATCTCCCCGTTCGAAAAATCTATTCAATAAATGGCACCCAGATTGGGGACGTTAGAGGGATTAAACTGATGAGAATAGTACTACAGAAAATACCACTCATATCGGGTGTGACAGTAAATTGCACGGCGCAGACGCAGTCACCGTGGATTAAAACAGAGTGGAGGGAGCCAGCGTTTTTTTAACCATCTCCCCGTCCGAAAAATCTGTTTAATAAATGGCCCCCAGATTGGGGAGTCGGGGACGTTAGAGGGATTAAACTGATGAGAATAGTACTACAGAAAATACCACTCATATCGGGTGTGACAGTAAATTGCACGGCGCAGACGCAGTCACCGTGGATAAAAACAAAGGGGAGGGAGCCAGCGTTTTTTTAACCATCTCCCCGTTCGAAAAATCAATTCAATTGACCTTTCGGGGACCCTTGGTGTTGTACGTGGCTGGGTGGAGGAAGAAACCTTCAATGACATCACCGGGACGTGGCTAGCTTGGTATCCAACCTTGTGCAAATGGGGAGTTTGCGGTTGTGCAAATGAACTGTTTGCGGTGCATTAAAAGGGGAGTTTGGTCTGTCAATGTCTGTGATGCGGGCGTAACCCTTACACTACCTGATCGATACAACATCATACCTGATCGTATACACACACTGGATGTTTTAAAGCACGTTATTCCAAACAATTTAGGAATGTTAGTTGATTTATGCCCTTTATGGATTAAAACCCGACTCTGCGTCCACTACGTAATTTTCCATGGGAGTTTTGCCATAGATCCCCCTCCGGCATGCCACAGTCCAGGTGTTAGACCCCTTGAAACAACTTTCTCATCACTATTGTGGCCAGAAAGAGTCCCTGTGGGTTTTAAAATTCGCCTGTCTATTGAAGTCTATGGCGGTTCGCCCGGTTCGCCAGTTCGCGAACATTTGCGGAAGTTCGCGTTCGCTGTTCGCGAACTGAAAATTTTATGTTCGCGACATCACTAGTCACAGATATTTAGGATGCGCAAACTTTATACAGGAGATGTAGCACAGGAAATGTCACTGTCACCAGCGGCGAAAAAATTTGACTGAATGTCACAGATATTTTGGATGCGCAAACGTTATACAGGAGATGTAGTGCAGATAATGTTGCCGTCACCAGCAGCGGAAAAATTTGACTGAATGTCACAGATATTTAGGATGTGCAAACGATATATAGGAGATGAAGCACAGGAAATGTCGCTGTCACCAGCGGCGAAAAAATTACACTGAATGTCACAGATATTTAGGATGTGCAAATGTTATACAGGAGATGTAGCAGAGGTAATGTCACTGTCACCAGCGGTGAAAAAAATTGACTGAATGTCACAGATATTTAGGATGCACAAACGTTATACAGGAGATGTAGAGCAGGAAATGTCGCTGTTAGTAGCGATGAAAAAATTATACTGAATGTGACAGATATTTAGGATGCACAAATGTTATACAGGAAATGTAGCATAGGTAATGTCGCTTTGACCAGCGGCTAAGAAAAAATTACACTGAATGAATGTCACAAATAATTAGGATGCGCAAACATTATACAGGAGATGTAGCACAGGAAATGGCTAAGAAAAAATTACACTGAATGTCACAGATATTTAGGATGTGCAAACGTTATACAGGAGATGTAGCTGAGTTTGGTCACTGTAAGCAGCGGCCAAACTATTGCATGCAATTTAGCGCAGGTTGCGCTAATAATATATATTGCAGCCAGATAAAACTATAGCAGCGTAGCAGGCAACAAACGTGCGGGGAGGAGACTCGAGCATCGTGCTCGAGCACATGCGGTGCGAGGCTCGAGTCAAAATGGTGTTTGGCCGAGCATGCTCGCCCAACACTAGTCATTGTGTAAATGTAGTAGATTACTTCAGCATATGTCAGAACATCTTTCTTCAGTGTTACATTACTTCCACTCCTTTGTCTATCGATACATCCACAGTGTGTTCTTTGGAATTGTAAATACAATGTCTCCTGAAAGAATATCTATAATTACATCCCAGCATCGTGCTAAAACTCCAAATAATCAGAGCCAGGGATGCATAGAAAAGTAAAGCCATATTTCAGGGCAGATACATGAGAGCACTATAAGAGTGATTGCCCAGGCTTTCTTGTAATTATATTTCTTCAGATGGAAATTTGTGTGCTAGAAACCAAATACACCACAAACTTAAATAAGACAGTGAACAGAAGGTTGATTATGGTACCATATTCCAAAGAGAATTTTCCTTCAAGTGAAGTAAATTATCAATACGTCATTGTGTTGTCTTTTTCTGTCAGATGGTATAAATTCAGCTCTACTCTTAATTAGTAATATCACCATTTCAGGGCCACCATTTCAGCTTCCACTTGGCTGACTCTCAACTTTATACAGAATTTTAGACTGAATTTCAGGTTTCCAGACATGCATTAATAGGGGAATGGGGCAGTGGTGTAGAGGGGGCTATTATTGCCCGGGGAACCAAACTGTAACTGCAAGGACAGAACAGATAATACACAGCTCACTGCCTATATCAGTGAGTGCTTCAGGCAGTTGCTCAGGGTGACATAGAGCTGCGCCCACTACCCACTAAGGGACTCACCTACTAAAAATAAAAAGTAGAGGGCTCCCTTAGAATAAATATGGAAGCCCTCATTCCTTAAAAAAAAGTCTCCATGTCTGTACAATAATCCTGTCTGCTAGAGTATACCTCAGTAAATGGACAGGCAATATTGTTTCTTCATATTGTGGGGTTTTCGCTCTGGTAGATAGTGTAAGCGGACGCAGTACAGAGGCAAAAGACAAGTTCTTAACGCAAAACTTCAGTGTTTACTCACACTTGAGGCAAATGCACAAAACAATGCATTACTTTGCAGTCTTTATGTTTACTTCACACACAATGGAAAGTACATCTTAGTGTTACATCAGACAAATTAAAAAGTTTATATAACACAAGTCACCTTGACATCAGTTCTGCCTCCAGCAGTCCACGCCAGGCTTTAGGGGGCCTGTTTCATCGGCCCATGGGTCTCAGCCCTCCAAACTGGCACCAAGCCTCAGATCCCAACACAGAGGCCCTGCTGCTGAGCCCAGCTGCCTATTTAAGGACAGGCAGGTGCTGCCAAAAACCTGGACTGGCAATTAAAACCAGTCCAGTATTTGACCCCACCTGGCTGCAAACCAGCCCAGCAGCACATGCTGGGAGGTAAGTACCTGTTTTCCCAGACCACTCCCCTCACTGTGTCACATACCCCCCTCCTTTGTTCAATCCTGAGGGGGTGAACACTTGCCAGACAATGTACTCGGGAAAGGGTATCCGCGTTTCCCTGCAACCGGCCTGCCCTGTGTTCCACTGAAAATGTAAAGTTCTGTAGGGAAAGGAACCATCTGGTGACCTGGGCATTTCTGTCTTTGGCATGGCTCATCCACTTGAGAGGGGAGTGGTCGGATAACAGGTGGGATTTTCTTCCCAACAAATAATAACGGAGAGACTTGAGTGTCCACTTGATAGCCAGGCACTCTCTCTCCACTATACTGTACCTGGTCTCGGCTGGGGTGAGGTTACGGCTAAGGAAGACAACAGGATGCTCCTCCCCGTTGATTTCCTGAGACAGTACAGCACCAAGGCCTACTTTGGAGGCATCGGTCTGTACTATAAATTCCTTTGTGAAGTCAGGCGTCACAAAAACCAGGGACCCGCACAGGACTGACTTTAAAGCGGAGAAAGTCCCTTCCGCCTGATCATCCCAGCGAACCATCACCGACCTGCATCCCTTCAAGAGCCCTGTCAATGGCTCGGCCACCATAGCAAAGTGGGGGACAAACCTTATGTAATAGCCCACCATTCCCAAGAAAGATTTTACTTGCCTAGTAGTGACAGGTCAGGGCCAATTCCGTATCGCCTCAATTTTGTTCACTTGGGGTTTGATGACTCCGTGCCCAATGACATACCCCAGGTATTTCCTCTAACCCTATCGCACAGTTTTTTTGGTTAGCGGTTAGTCCAGCCTTCCGAAGGGAGTCCACTACAGCCTGCACTTATGGTAGGTGACTTTCCCAATCGGTACTGTGGATGACAATATTGTCCAGGTAAGCCAAAGGGTACCGACGATGTGGATGAAGCACAATGTCCATAAGTCTTTGAAATTGGTGCAGCCCCTCTGGAGTGATGAAGGCATTTTTCTCTTTGGCAGCCTTCGTCGAGGGTACCTGCCAGTACCCTTTGGTGAGATCCAAAACAGAAAAATACTGGGCTTGTCCTAGCCTCTCGATAAGCTTATCCACCTGGGGCATGGGATACGCATCGAATTTTAAAATCTCGTTTAGTTTATGAAAAACATTACAGAACCGTAACTTCCCGTCTGGTTTGGGTATTAAAACTATAGGACTAGCCCACTCACTTTTAGACTCCTCAATAACGTCTAGTTGCAGCATTAGCTGCACTTCCTCCAAGATGGCTTGTGGCCGAGCTTCGTGTACCTGGTATGGTTTTAACTGGACTTTTGCCTGAGGCTCAGTGACAATGTCATGCTGAATTGTGGAAGAATGTCCGGGGAGGCCTGAGAACACATCCGTGTTCCTGCTGACGAACTCCCTGGCCTCCTGAGTCTGTTTAGAGGAGAGGCTGTCAGCAATCCTCACTGTGGCAACCACTTCCCTTGCATCAGACCGAGGGGCTGGAACCTCTTCCGCTAGAAAACACGGCCGCGGGCTGTTGTCTGTACCGGTATCCATATCTTTCCAAGGATTGAGTAAATTCACATGGTGCACCTTCTCCGGCTTTCGCCACCATGGTTAGTGTACTTTGTAGTTTACCTCTCCAACTTTTTAGTTTACTTTGTAGGGTCCCTGTCACCTAGCCAGGAACTTACTATCCACGGTTGGTATCAGAACCAAAACCCGATCTCCCGGGTTAAAGTTCCAGACCCGAGCCTGGCGATTATAGACCTGACTTTTAGCTCACTGAGCTACCTTCTTATGCTCTCTTACAAGAGGCAACACTGTTTCCATACGTTCCTGCATCTGGGTGACGTATTCAATAATACTTTTATATGGAGTGGGTTGTAGCTCCCACGCCTCTTTGGCTATGTCCAACAGACCATGAGGATGCCTGCCATATAGCAGTTTGAATGGTGAGAACCCAGCAGACGCCTGGGGCACCTCTGGCACTGCAAACATAAGCTAGGCCAGAAGGAAGTCCCAGTCCTTCCCATCCTTAAACACCACTCTTTTTAACATGTTTTTTTATGTTTGGTTAAACCTTTCTACCAGGCCATCAGTTTGCAGATAATAAACGGACATCTGTAGCTGTTTGATGTGCAGCAACTTACAAAGTTCCCTCATGACCTTGGACATAAAAGGGGTCCCCGGTCAGTCAGAACCTCTTTAGGTAGCCCCACTCAGGAAAACATTTCCATTAACTCTTTAGCTATAAGTTTGGCCGATGTATGTCGCAGTGGTACCGCCTCCGGATACCGAGTGACGTAATCTAGAACAACCAAAAAGTGTTGGTGTCCTCTAGCAGACTTCGGTACTGGACATATGAGGTCCATAGAGATTTGCTCAAACAGTACCTCGATTATCAGGACAGGTACTAAGGGACTGCAGAAAAGATGCTAGGGGCTAGTTATTTGGCAGGTCCGGCAAGACTTGCAAAACTTGTACACCTCTCTAAACACATTGGGCCAGTAAAACCGTTGTAATATCTGGTCCTGTGTTTTCTGCATTCCCAGATAACCCCCGAGAACATGTTGGTGGGCTAACTCTAACACAAGTTTGCGATAAGCCTGGGGCACCACCAACTAATATGTTCACAGCTGGTTTAACCGATACAGCATATTCTGATGAATTACAAAA
Source organism: Bufo bufo (assembly GCF_905171765.1). Lineage (NCBI taxonomy): Eukaryota > Metazoa > Chordata > Amphibia > Anura > Bufonidae > Bufo > Bufo bufo. The sequence goes on along the minus strand of NC_053396.1, from coordinate 144,722,418 downwards.
CGGGGAAACATCAACTCGGCCCCAGGTTGTTGCGGTTTACCATCAATTATTACCACATTTTCCCAGGCTCGGGATAGGGTTGGGTCCCGGTGTTGTGCTGTACCAAGATTTTCCCCGGAGACGTTGAGTTCTGCCCACTGAGGACCCGGTGGCAAGTCCTCCACGTTTCCCACCATTACAATCAGCGGGGTTGTCTCCCCCTCTTCCACCGAAGTGGCGGTCACCCCTACTGCTGGCCCTTCGGCCTCAGGTTCCCAGGGTTCTGGCCTACCTCTTGAACAAGGCCAATCTCCTGGGTTTACCTCTGACTCTTGGGTATCAGTAACTCTCACAACCGGCCATAGGCCCGGGAAGACCGGAAAGTCTCTCCTTATTATGAGTTTGTAGTGTATATTTGTGGAGACTGCCACCTCATGGGTCCACAACAATACCATCATTCTAAAATATAACTTTTAATGTTAACGTATAAAAAGTCAATACACCTTTCTAATTATAGATAATTAGAAATATGAAAAGAAAAAATAAACATGAAATGAAAAACAAATCTAGGGTCAGATATATGTTCCTTTTATAAGGTATAGGCGGTTAGGTTAGTAGGTATTAATGGGGCCTATTGGGAAGATGTCCCTAAATCTGACCCTAATGTAGTGGCCCTGCCTAGATACGGAATAGCCGCCCCGATAGGGGCGATCCCGTTTCTTGTACCTCCTGGTGTCCCTGATAAACCCCTATCAGGGATGGATACCTGTAAGGGGGGGGGGGGGACCCTATAGGAATGCCTGGGCTAATCTACACAAAAAAATAATAATAAATTATATATAAGTAAATACCCAAAGTTAAATGACAGACAACACCATAAAAAAAAATTATGAAGAAAAGTGAAAAGTCAAATGTCCAATAACGTCCCTACGCGTTTCGCCTGGTTGGTGTCAGGCTCATCAGGGGACATATTTGACAAAAGAGTACCTGTCACTAGAGATAATCACCTGAGTAATACAAATATTTCTATAAACATATAAATTTATTTTGTTTTTCTATTTATCTCATTCATGATAAACAGAGAAGCATAGGCACATGTGATGAAAGTAGGCCAATAGCAAAAGATACTGATCAATCAATTTATCAGAAGATCAAAACTACTGTGCCAGGAGACATAAGATATATATAGAATTGATCCAAGAAAACCCAGAACCATTCACATGTCTCGTGCTGCAGGTGGTAGCCCGACTGGGATATAACGGTATATATATCCAATCAACAATCAAGAAACAGTGGGACTCTGCCCAGTAGTTAACACCAAACCACAGATAAATACAGTAATGCAAGCCAGATGAGGATTAAAGATACAACTGACATCTATGGCATAGCTGCATTAGTAATTAGGCTCAATAGAGAAAACCCCTCCACATCAAACAAATATGACAGCCACTATCAATATTAAGTGGTATAAGATAATTTTGGGGCGATACTTGCGTGCCCTTTCATGGCTGGATGGGTGGGCCAGTGGTGGTGTCGCACAATCAGGATGCCAATATCGATGGCGGCATCATGGTAACCAGAAGATAATAGTGTCCGGTAGGCAGGCGGCGGGACAATGCCAGCGTCTCTGCCTTTTAAAATATTGTTACTTCCGGGTGTCCGGTCACGTGGGCATCCACATGATGTGCGAGCCAGGTTGGCGTCTGACGTCAGACGCCAGTAACGTGACCAGGTGATCCGCTGGTAGGGATAGAATGGGTCGCGTCTGACATCAGACGCTCCCATGTGATGACTGTGCCGGTCATGTGATTCTCAATCCCGGCCGGTCACATGATCGTTAGTTAGAAGTGATTACATAGCGTATCCCAACTGACATTCAGGGGAAGCGGAGCTGGGGAGAAGATAGTTTCGCTCATAGATGATATTTGTGTATGTCCCACTATGTTTTATCTAGGGCCACATATATAGAAAAGTAAAAAGATAATCTTTAGGATTGTAAGATATCTATCTGTTAATGCTTACCAAGTTGATCAAATGATATATAAATGTCCAATATATGGATTAATTAAATTACACAAGGGTGATTGGCAAATATATAGGCGGGGTCCAGTATAAAGGAAACTACCCCCAAATTGATAATCATAATGATGTAATGGATATGATGATCCAAATAGTAAATAAATAGGACGTCTAAAATAAAGCACGCAAAATCGATGGAATCATTTAGACCCGCTGGTATGACAGTGTCCAACCTAAAAATCCACCTGGATTCCTTTTGTTTTAATAATTTGTCTAGGTCACCACCTCTTTTGGACATTTTTATTACCTCAATCATTGAGAAATGTATGGTTTTGACAGATCCTGCGTGTTTATTCCATACATGTCTTGAGATTGGTTTGTTGCGTTGATTGCGAATATCCCCGATGTGTTCAAGGATTTGTTTTTTAAAAATCCTTTTGGTTTTATCCATATATTTAAGTCCACAGTCGCATTGAGCCATATATATTACCCCAGAAGTATTGCAGTTAGCAAAATTACGGGTGAAGTAGGTAAGGTCACCCAGGCTGTTAGAAAAGGTTTTACCTAGGGATATAAATGTACAGGCTTTGCATTTACCACACTTGAATGTGCCCATCTGTCTATTGGACAGCCACGTGCTTTTTTCTGGGGGCTCAAAGTGACTGTGGACTAGTGTGTCGCCAATATTGCGCCCACGTCTATAGGTCAAGGCCGGACTTTCAGATAGTACCTGTGTTAGATCAGGATCCGCTTTTAGTAGAGACCAATAGCGATTTAGAATATCACAAACCTGTTGGGACTCTGAATCAAAAGTACCAACAATTCTTATTGGTTCTTGAGCATTTGTTTTCTTGATTTGTGGATGTAATAAACTCGTACGGTCCCTCGAGTTAGCCCAATCCCAAGCTTGATAGAGGCAAGGACTGGGATAGCCCCTCTGTTTAAACCGGTTAAAAAGTTTGGATGCTTCATATGTAAAATTTTTGTTATCTGAACAATTTCTTCGAACTCTTAAGAACTGGCCCTTTGGGATACCCCTTTTGAGGGGGGTGGGATGGAAACTCTCCCAACGTAATAGACTATTGGTCGAAGTCTTTTTTCTAAAAAGGGTCGTTTTGATGTAGTTCTGTTCGTCTCTTTCTAGACACACATCAAGAAAATTAATAGTGTTACGATGTATTTCAAAGGTAAAGAATAAACCAATATGGTTCGAGTTGAGTATGTCCATAAATTGCTGGAACTCACCGACTGTCCCAGACCATAGAAGAAAAATATTGTCTATGAATCTGGACTAGAGTGTGATAGACCTGGTCCAAGATGTCATAGATTCACAGAATACGACTGTGTCCTCCCACCAGCCCAGGAGTAGGTTGGCATACGTGGGTGCAAAAGGGCTACCCATCGCAGTACCCCTGAGCTGGTGGTAGAAGCGGTCTTCAAAGATGAAATAATTGTGTGTCAAAAGAAAATTAAGAAGCTGAAGGGTAAAGTGATTGTGTTGATGCAAGTCCACAGATCTGGAGTCTAAAAAATATTTAACTGCTGATAAGCCCTTATTGTGAGGGATAGAGGTGTAAAGGGCTTCTACGTCTATTGACGCAAACCAGCTTTCGGGTTCTATGATGACCCCTTCAACTCTTTGCAGTAAAACAGTCGTGTCCCGTAAATATGAAGGGAGTGTGGACACAAAGGGACGTAGGACTTTGTGAATATAAACACCGGCATGATGGGTTAAACTCTCAATACCCGATACTATGGGACGTCCTTTTAGAGCGCTCATGCCCTTGTGTATTTTTGGAAGCCCATAGAACGTAGCGATTTTGGGGGTGGTGGGTAGTAGATATTCAAATTCTTTCCGGTCAATACACCTATTTTCCAGACCTTCTTGTAAGATCTGAGATAATTCTATCTGAAACCTATCAGTTGGATCCCCCCTTAGAACTAGATAGTTGTTTTTATCCAAGACCAATGCGAGACACATGTCTTTATATTGTTGTAGTGAAAGGACAACAATATTCCCCCCTTTATCCGATGATTTGATGACAATGTCCCTATTTATACTCAGATTTCGTAACGCGGTCATTTCTGCTGAGGTGTAGTTTTTATCAGAGGTGGTATAGACTAGTTTTTCTAGGTCCCGTATGACTGATTTTAAAAAAATGTCTATGTTTGCATCGTTCAATGTTTTGGGTGGCATCTTGACACTTTTATTTCTAAGGGTGGTGAAGGGACCCTGACCCATCGGTCGTTCATTTTCCTCCAAAAGATGTACAAGAGTGTCAATCCCCTCTAGATCCCCAATTTCTACACCCAATTCCTGACATCTATGTTTATCTGATGATACAAAGATTTTATGCCAGCGTAGTTTCCTAGCAAAGAGTTATATATCCTTGATCCAGTCGAAGCAGTTAAATCTCGTAGTTGGTACATATGTAAGTCCTTTCCTTAATATAGATATCTCGTCCCCAGACAAAATTTTCCCTGATAAATTTATAATCAGGGTATCATCTGTAGATGACCAATCTATTTTTTGTTGATGTGCGACTGGGTTGGTTGGCGGTCCCTTAGCACATATGTATTCGGTTGGGTTTGGTCTAAAAAAGCTACAGTGGTGGTTGTGGGGGGAGGTATAACAGATGGCGTAATATAGGAGGAGGAGGGCCCAGATGTATATCCCTCCTGTTCTGATTGTTCCTGGCTTGTCCTCTCTCTGTCTCCTGATCCTCCTCTGTTTCGGGATCCCCATGGTCTAGACGGGTAACCACCTGTGAATTGATTGTTCCTCCAGTTAGACCTGGGGGCTGAATATCTATTACGTCCCCTATATCGACCTCTACCTCTCCAATTTGATCTTTGATTGGAGTACTGTGGTCGATAGGTAGAGGACTCTGGATCTGAGCTCTCCGGTTCAGAGGCTGACGTGTCAGTATTAGAACCCCTTTGGGCTACCCCTGCAGTAAGATATGCTGTGTTGTTTCTAAATTCAGTTAGATCATTAGTAAATTGTCTGTGTTTTCTTTCCACTAGATTGGTTCTAAATTTTTCAATATTGTTTTGTAATTCAAGTTCTTTTTTGGAAAACTCAGTATGATCCTTGAATTTAAGTGCTGTCTCTGTTAGAGCTATTTTTCTCTGTTCTAGCTGTTCAATATTGCTTTTTTCTTGCTCCAGCAGTAGTCGCAGTCTAACTGAACTTGCTGTAGCTTCAATTTCCCATTTAACCAACAGCTCTGGAGTACTGATCCGTGCCGCCGGTCGTATAAATATTCTCAGGCCGCTTGGTACAATGGAGTTTTTTATATAATTATCTAGAGATTGGATCTCCCACCACGTCTTAATATATTCTTTATGAATATCATAAAGGTCTTTGAAAATGGTTTTTATTGAGGGGCTCGTGATACTACACAAGGTTAATTCTTTATCTGAAAAAATCTCATAGGCCTCTGTTAGCCACCTGTCTTCATTTGTTTACATGCTTAAAAAGCCGGCCATCACTAAGATATAATAATAGCTAGATAACTGATATGCAGTATTTGTTATTTTTATTATTTCGACAATATTTTAATCACAGATTGAACAAATTCCTGTTCAAGGAATAGTATAGTAGGATGTGGTCAAAAACAAAGGAGTTCACAGCAATACCATCATTCTAAAATATAACTTTTAATGTTAACGTATAAAAAGTCAATACACCCTTCTAATTATAGATAATTAGAAATATGAAAATAAAAAATAAACATGAAATGAAAAACAAATCTAGGGTCAGATATATGTTCCTTTTATAAGGTATAGGCGGTTAGGTTAGTAGGTATTAATGGGGCCTCATGGGGTAGACTTTTAAGTCTCCACGGATGCACATCACCCCAACTTTCCAGCCAGTATACTCAGTGGACCGCACTAGGGTAGCCCTTACTAGGGTCACCAGGCTCCCTGAGTCCAGCAGCGCCTCTGCTTGAGTGTCTCCCACTTGCACCTGGCACAAGTGGTCTAGAGATTCTGGGGTACCTGTTGCACACAGTTTCCTGGCATATAGCGACTAATTGTAACCACAATTAGTGTCCATGGGCTCAACCTGATGAGGACAGTCAGCCCTTACATGGCCAGGCCCCTGACACTGCCAGCAAACTAACGGAGCCAGGCCCATAGTGGGTACATCCTGGGTGGGTTTCATCGGCTCAAATCTCCGGGCCTGGGTGGAGACTTCCGGGGTTTGACTGCCCCTTCCCAAAATAAACCCCCTGTAGATTCTTAGTAGTCTCATAGCGTTCCTCCAGGTCCACGATCTCCAGGGCATTGCTTGGAGACACCTGGCCGATCCAGTGCTGGAGATGGGGTGACAAAGCCCTCCAGAACATATCAGCTAATAGTCGATCCAGCATATCTGTGGGACTCAACACATCATCCGGTAGCCACTTTTGGGTTAAACCCCCACGGATGTACCCACTGGGCTTGGACGAACACATTTACCCCCAGTCTTGCCAGAATCTCATCCTTTACTTTCTTACTTTCTGGTAGTCGGCCGCTTGATCGTCCGGCATGTCAAAATACACCCGCTGAGAATCGGATGCCAGGAATGGAGCGATGACCTCAGCCCACTGGTTTCGGGCTAGTTTCTCCCTTGCGGCCACCTTCTCGTACATCGTCAGGTATGTTTTGACGTTATCTAAGGGTGTCATCTTGGGGATCGCTGCATGGATCGATTTCCGGACATCCTGGACGCTTTGGGATGTTCCTGCTGTCTGTATAGCCATCACATGTTGTAACAGCAGCTCGTTTGTTTCTTGCTGCTACCTGTTAGCCTCCCATTGTTGCAGGTTAGTTTCTCGCTGCTGCTGGTTAGCCTCCACAAGATCCTTCATTATGGCCTCCATTTTGTCGAGGGTCACGAGTTGAAATTTTGCGGGTTTAGTGCAAGACATACAACCGTGCCCGGAGCAAAAATGAAAAACAACAATACTTCGGAGATCACGTCTGCCTCACTGCGCTTGCCCGTATCCTGCACCAATTGCGGGGTTTCGCTCTAATAGATTGGGTAAGCGGACGCAGTACAGAGGCAAAAGACAAGTTCTAAATGCAAAACTTCAGTGTTTATTCACACTTGAGGCAAATGCACAATGCGTTACTTTACAGTCTTGGTGTTTACTTCACACACAATGGAAAGTACATCTTGGTGTTGCATCACACAAATTGAAAAGTTTATATAAGACAAGTCATCTTGATGTCAGTTCTGCCTCCAGCAGTCCACGCCAGGCTTTAGGGGGCCTGTTTCAGGGTGAACGTCCTATGTATTTCCAAACACCGCCGCGCAGCGGGCGGTGATCGGAACAAGGTGCCTGCTCAAATTATTAAGCAGGCACCCGGGGACAATGTGCGGGGGGTCCCGTGACCCCCCATGTCGGCGACCGCAGCAAATCGCAGGTCAATTCAGACCTGCGGTTTGAGGCTTTTACTGGAGGTTGTGGCGGCGGGCGGCGGTGCCATCGTGTCCCCGTGCGGCTGTAGGGGGGACCCGATGGCATGGAAGGCAGCATGATGCCTTCCTTAGGCATCGGCGCTGCCTTCCTTTTGACTGGCCTGTGAAATCCAGCCCCCTGGATCTCACAGGCCGGAAGCTGTATGAGTAATACACACTGTATTACTCATACAGCCAATGCATTCCAATACAGAAGTATTGGAATGCATTGTAAAGGGGATCAGACCCCAAAAGTTGAAGTCCCAAAGTGGGACAAAAAATAAAGTAAAAAAAAAGTTTACAAAAAAAAAGTTTTTCCCCCCCAAAAATTTAAAGTTTCAAGTAAAAAATAAATAAAACGTAATTTCCCCCAAATAAAGTAAAAAGTTGGTAAAGAATAGGGAAGAAAAAAAAAGTTGACATATTATGTATAGCCGCGTCCGTATCGACCGGCTCTATAAAAATATCACATGACCTAACCCCTCAGATGAACACCGTAAAAAATAAAAACTGTGCTATTCAAACTATTTTTTTGTTTTAAAAAAGCTGTGTAAAACTTAAGTAAATTAAAAAAAAGTATACATATTAGGTATTGCCGCGTCCGTAATACCCTGCTCTATAAAAATATCACATAACCTAACCCCTCAGGTAAATACTGTAAAAAAAAAAAAAAAAAGGTGTAAAAAAAGCCATTTTTTGGCACCTTATATCACAAAACGTGTAATAGCAAGCGATCAAAAAGTCATATGCACCCCAAAAAAATGGCAATCAAACCGTCATCTCATCCCGCAAAAATGCGACCCTACCTAAGATAATCGCCAAAAAACTGAAAAAACTATGGCTCTCAGACTATGAAAACATTAAAACATGATTTTTTTGTTTCAAAAATGAAATCATTGTGTAAAACTTACATAAATAAAAAAAGGTATACATATTAGGTATCGCCGCATCCGGAATAACATGCTCTATAAAAAATATCACATGAACTAACCCCTCTGGTGAATACCGTAAAAAGAAGAAAAAAAAAAGCTGAAAAAAGATTAAAATTTTGTCACCTTAAATCACAAAAAGTGTAATAGCAAGCGAACAAAAAGTCATACGCACCCCAAAGTAGTGCCAATCAAACCGTAATCTCATACCTTGACGGGTGCCAAAACTGTGCCAAAACAGCTATTTCTTGTTACCTTGCCTCACAAAAAGTGTAATATAGAGCAACCAAAAATAATATGTACCCTAAACTAGTACCAGCAAAACTGCCATCCTATCCCGTAGTTTCTAAAATGGGGTCACTTTTTGGGAGTTTCTACTCTAGGGGTGCATCAGGGGGGCTTCAAATGGGACATGGTGTCAAAAAAAACAGTCCAGCAAAATCTGCCTTCCAAAAACCGTATGGTATTCCTTTCCTTCTGCACCCTGCCGTGTGCCCGTACAGCAGTTTACGACAACATATGGGGTGTTTCTGTAAACTACAGAATCAGATCCATAAATATTGAGTTTTGTTTGGCTGTTAACCCTTGCTTTGTAACTGGAAAAAAAAATATTAAAATAGAAAATCTGCCAAAAAAGTGAAATTTTGAAATTGTATATCTATTTTCAATTAATTCTTGTGGAACACCTAAAGGGTTAACAAAGTTTGTAAAATCAGTTTTAAATACATTGAGGGTGTAGTTTCTAAAATGGGGTCACTTTTTTGGATTTTCTACTCTAGGGGTGCATCAGGAGGGCTTCAAATGGAACATGGTGTCAAAAAACCAGTCCAGCAAAATCTGCCTTCCAAAAACCATATGGCATTCCTTTACTTCTGCGCCCTGCCGTGTGCCCGTACAGCAGTTTACAACCACATATGGGGTGTTTCTGTAAACTACAGAATCAGGGCCATAAATATTTTTTGGGCTGTTAACTCTTGCTTTGTAACTGGAAAAAAAATATTGGAAAATCAGCCAAAAAAGTGAAATTTTGAAATTGTATCTCTATTTTTCATTAATTCTTGTGGAACACCTAAAGGGTTTAAAGATGTGTGTGTAAAATCAGTTTTGAATACTTTGAGGGGTGTAGTTTCTAGAATAGGGTCATTTTTGGGTGATTTCTATTATGTAAGCCTAACAAAGTGACTTCAGACCTGAACTGGTCCTTAAAAAGTGGGTTTTTAAAAAGTTCAGAAAAATTTAAAGATTTGCTTCTAAACTTCTAAGCCTTGTAACATCCACAAAAAATTAAATATCATTCCCAAAATGATCCAAAATGATCCAAACATGAAGTAGACATATGGGGAATGTAAAGTAATAACTATTTTTGGAGGTATTACTATGTATTATAGAAGTAGTGAAATTGAAACTTAAAAATTTGCACATTTTTCCAAATTATTTGTAGATTTGGTATTTTTTATAAATAAAAATGTTTTTTTTTTACTCCATTTTACCAGTGTCATAAACTACAATATGTGATGAAATAACAATCTCAGAATGGCCTGGATAAGTCAAAGCGTTATAAAGTTATCACCACATAAAGCGACATTGGTCAGATTTGCAAAAAATGGCATGGTCCTTAAGGTGAAAATGAGCCCGGTCCCTAAGGGGTTAAGGACAGTGAGGTGCTGCCAAAAACCCGGACCGGCAATAAAAATCCATTCCTGTATTTGACCCCACCTGGCTGAAAATAAGCCCAGCAGCACATGCTGGGAGGAAAGTACCTGTTTTCCCAGACCATTCCCTTCACTGTGTCACAATACATAAGTATAATTTCACAGTTAAAAATTTATGTATACCAGTCAAAAGTATAAAAATGCAATGATTTTAGCATGTATTATATTAATCATGAGGCTAGTTATGCAATAGAAAACCTATTACAAATCCTCCTGCAAGAAAAGGAAACAAATGCTTTTCTGTATATGACCAGATTAAAAAAAAAGTTTCTACAATTCATAGACTTATTGCCATACAATAGCATTCATGTTGTATGCATTAATTTGATATTGAACACATAGATCAAATACATTTTACCACAAATATTGCATTCTTATATCCGCTTTATTGAATGCATAGTTTCAAGACATTTATTGCAAACATTTGTCAATATCAGTGTGCAGTGTGTTTGTTAAATTAAAAAACACTAACTTTTGAAGTGTGGCAACTTATCAGAGAGGCCTGTTACGTACTCAGGCCATTCAAAGAAGCCACCAGATTTGTCAGTAGGGACACCTGTGACATTAACAATGTCACCCTCTGATATTTATCTTAGAGTAGATGCTCACACTGAATTGACAAGGGGCAGCAGAAGAAGAACAAGTTATAAATCTTTCTCGCTGCCCTTTAGCTGTTGAGGACCCAAACTGACAAAGTCCCATGGAGGAGGAAGTGGAGGATAAGATACTGGCACTGGAGAAGGAGCAGAAGTAGTCACTTGTAACAGTGGCTCCTGTACACCATTGTTCCCCCGCTTACCGCCGTGGTCCTGGGCGCCGTGCTTGGCGGTGATCCTTCTGTCCACCGTTGCATTCCTGGGCTCTGTCGCTGCACGTGCTGTGGTGCTGAGGATTCCGCTCCACAGGTTCCATTCAGCCCTGGCCACAGCATGCTGCCCTAGGGGAGGTGTGCATCACTCCCTAGGCTGCATGGGTTGGGTCATGCGACATCGCTGACCAACCCAGGCTCTCCTGCAGGTACTAAAGGCTTAGCCCTCTTCCCAGTTGCCTCAGTGTCAAGGTCCTTGTGTTTGCTAAGCTCCTGATACTCACGTGTGCTCCTGACTCACATGTGCTCCTTGTCCTGGTTCTGCTTCTCGTCTGATGCCTGTCTGCTTGCCGTGACTCTCCTGTTGCTGACCTGGATTGCCTGACCTGTTCCTGTGCTGCCTACCCTGACCTTTTGCCTGTCTAACTACGCCTCTGCCTCATCCTTTGGTTCTGTGCTGTTGCTCCTGGTAACGACCTGACCTGCCTGACTACGGTTGTACTTCTTGAACCTACTCAGGTACCTCTTGGTCCACCTGGACCAGCTGCCTCATGTGCCTACCCTCTTCAAGAGGGAGCGACCTGGTGTTCCCCTCAAGAAAGTCTATCCCCACCATCAGGGGTACTGTGAAGAATCAAGGGGTACACTTAGACAACACCCTTAGAGGAGGTGGGACACGTGGCACAGTGGATTCACACCCGCTTGTTCGTGACACTTGTGCAGGAGGATGAGGCTTATAATGATGATGACAATGATGACGACCATGATGACCAGGTCATCTCAGTGGAGGGCAGAGCAAGAAAGAACTGGGTCCTCAGGCATACTGGTGAGAACGGCAAGCTGTATTCTTGCTTGCTTATGTACTGAATGGTGTACTGTATCATTCATATTAAGCAGTCTGATGTTTACTGGATAGCGATGCTTTTAGACCCTCACTATCAAAGCAAAATGGGGAAATGTTTTCCTCCCGCTAAAGGGGAGGACAAATTTCACTGTTATCAGGATACACTGTGTACTCAGCTTGCTGCAGCTTTTATTGAGCAGACGCCTGCAGACCGTGTGTCTGACTTAGAGACCTCTCTTTGCCACACAGAGTCACAGTGTAGTAACAAAAAAATTTAAGATAGGATTCACTCATCACTAATACAACATACATTAGGTAACATCCAGACTTTGGGTGGAGGGAGAACTGAACTGGAGACAAGCACAAGTGTGAAGATCCAATTGTTAGATTGAAACAGTGACCTGAACTGGCCCAGTATGCTGCCTCTGTTCTGTCTTTCTCAGCCTTCAATGTCATCTCAAAGAGGGTTTTCAGCGTGGCAGGTGGCATTGTGATACCCATACAGACAAAGTTGTCTTCCGTCAGTGTAAAAAATATCATTTTTGTCAAAATGAATGAGGCATGAATCGGGGAGGATTTTCACACACCTCTGACTGAGGCTAAAGAATAGATCTGCACTTGCTGATGGTGCCCCATAATGCCACTGCCTCTGCTTGCCTGGCTATTATCATGTTCCATACCATATGGTTGTTGCCGGTGCCACCATCATGCTACTGCCATTGTCTGTAGGCTTGACATCATGTTCTGTAGAATATGGCTGCTGCTGTCACCAACTCAGTTGCAACTCCCTGCTGCTAATAGCTTACTGCCACTGCTATTATTGTTACACAGACATTACTACTACTACTACTACTACTACTACTACTACTACTACTACTACTACTACTACTACCACCCCTACCACCCCTACCACCCCTATACAGCCACACACACATATACTGCCTTGTCTGGTCTAGCAGAAAAACAAAGAAAATGGAGCTCAAAGTACCAAATAATGAATATTAAATTTTATTACATTATAACAAGACATGATTAAAATTACATACATGTAATGCCAAAGGACAAGGTAGATGGGAGCAGGGAAACGGAAAGAACGGTGCCACCCTGGGAGAGCACACAGGTCAGGAATACATAAATATGGAGGTCAAAGGGAAGTACATGGCACAATGACCAGCCCATAACCAAATGTATATACAAAATAGAAGGTGAGTGAAAGGATAGCTGCAAAAACAACCACGGACATGAAACAAGGTATGTTGAGCAAAAGCTGTAAGGTAAAAGATGAACAATAAACAGCATACCACAATGGATCAAGACCAGGTGTAATAGAAGCACCCAGGTCAAAAAAACGTGGAAATGAGGTTGCAAGCAGCCGGGACTCACCTAAAATGGACCATGAGTCAGACAACCCAGGATGGCGCTACCCCAACGCGCGTTTCGACGTGCCTTCGTCAGGCTAGTTCAGAACAAGACACTCTTTCCTCTGACAATTAAGACTTATGTGTTTATAAATACAGGCAAGCACTCTGAGTTTTTGGATGCCTGTGCAGAATATACCACTACTTCTTATGACATTAACAAATGTGTGTACAAACAGGCGTAAGGAACTACCCCTATCATTTTTGAATGCTTGGTTCTAGCAAGCCACAGTTTTTTTTCTCATAACACCATGTATGTTTAAACACCATCTGCACTTGATAAGGGACAATTTTTGGAAGCTTTGTAATATGAAAAATCATAATGTCCAGTGTGTTTTTAAACATGCTGTTTGTTAACACCGCTAACCATGCATTTTCCTATAGCTACTGTATATTACTTTATTTGATGTTATTTGCTTTTGTTGTCATTGCGTTCAAGAGCAAAGGAGAGTAGAGAAAGGGTTTTGGTATGGGACAATAGTTCCGTAATATTTAAGTCTTTGAAAAGGTTCCAGAAAGATGGAGGGTTTGTGATGTTTGGGTAGATTAGAAATGGACTCAGATCAGAAGTTATGAGTCTTGGGGGGTCAGAAAGTAGGTGTATATGGTTAGATAAAGTATTAAAAACTGAGTATACCCCTTTTGACAATCCTTCTATTGGGGGATGGTGTCCTTCGATACCCCATAGTCCTGCTAATTGACTATTGGTTAGATTATATCTGAGCCTAGAATCCTGAAGTGGGGAATACATAACTGTAACCATCTTTTAAGTTGAATTGCCCGGTAGTAAGTCTTGTTATAGCAAGGTTGTAAACAAAGAGCAAGTGGACGCAAAAAAGGATTGGGGTAGGTGGATAGGAACCATTTGGAGGAGATAGAGGAACTTAGGCATAATGTAAGTTTGTAAAAGGTTTTTCTGCACAGTCACAAGACAAAGGGTAAAGCTAAGGAGTTTAATTGATCTCTGATTTGTTTCAGTAAAGGTAAGTAGTTTAAGTAGTATAGGTTTGAGGGTGTGTTGGTTAGGAAAATTCCCAGATATTAGATTTTTTCCTGCTGCCATGTGAAAGGAAAGGAAGGTCGTAGTTTTTGGATTTGTTTTTGGATTTGTGATGGTTAGACAGTAATATTAAGTGCTTCTGACTTAGAATAATTAATTTTAAAATTAGATAGTAGTCCAAATTGTTCCAACAGTTCCATAAGTGGAGGGAATGCCTGGGTGGGGTTTGTGATCAGGAGCAGAAGGTCGTCCACGAAAGCGGCACATTTATGTTCTGTCTGATTAGTTTTTAGGCCTTTAATCAGTGGGTTGTCTCTTATTGCTTGCAATAGAGTTTCCATAGTAATGATGAAGAGAGCGGGAGACAATGGGCAGCCTTGACGTATACCGTTGCTTATGTTAAAAGCAGTAGATAGTGTGCCATTGACCCTCACTCTTGCAATGGGGTGATGGTAGAGGGACATAACTGCAATTATGAAGGGGGAAGGTATTCCAAACCTTTGCAGAGCACGCCTCATATATAGCTAGTTGACTCGATCAAATGCCTTCTCGGCATCTGTGCTGAGGAGAATGAGAGGACGTTTTTTGGCTTTTGCCAACTTGAGTGGAAATTTCCCTCTCTACCTGCCACAAATCCAGCTTGATCAGGGTAAGTTATATTCGGGATTATTTTATTTAATCTATTTGCTAAAGTTTTTGCCCAGTTTTTTACATCTAGTTAAGAAGAGAAAATGGTCTATAACTGCCGCATTCTGTTCCAACTTTACCCTCTTGCTATTACAGTTATAGTAGCCTCTAGAGTTTGTTTTGGGAGGTGAGTGCCTATCATCAAAGGCTGGCACCAAGCTGTAATGTGGGGAAGCAAGACAGGTAGTATTTTTTTGTAGTATCCAGCAGGTAACCCATCTGGGCCTGGTGCTTTTCCATTGGGCAGGGATTTAATAATATCTGAGAGTTCATCTGTGGTAATAGGGGATAGTAGAGATGAGCTGTCCTCCTTGGAGAGGATGGGCAGCTTAAGCTTAGAGAGAAAATTGTCTTTTTTTTTGCTGATCTGATTCCTTTGGTGGGTGTGGTGAAATATTATATAACTGGCTATAAAAGTGGCTGAATTCAGTCACCATGGCTTTCGTCTCGTTGGTCATAGTTTCTGTGTGGGTTTTAATACTTTTAAGGAACTGAGCGTCTTTCCTTTTCTTGATTAAATCGGTCATTAGTTTACCGCCCTTATCTCCGTGTGCATAGTGCCTAAACGCCACAAGTTCTCCTCTGATAAAGGCTTTATGTGCTTCTGATGGGTTGTTTTCCGGAAAGTATAGGGATAATTTATGAGAAAAACATTTCAGGGTTTGGTCTGAGTCTAACAAGGTCTCGTTCAGTCTCCAAGTCAATTCCCTTACTGGAAGGGAAGGAAGAGATATAGACGTCGAAACTGGAGCATGATCCGAGATCGTTATGGATCCTATTTCAGATTTCTTAAGGGTGTTTAACCACCTCCGGACCGCTGTACGCAGATTCGCGTTCCGGAGGTGGCAGCCCTGCGCTCAGCGACGCATATACGCGTCATCTCGCGTGAGCCGGGATTTCCTGTGAACTCGCGCACACAGGCGCGCGCGCTCACAGGAACGGAAGGTAAGAGAGTGGATCTCCAGCCTGCCAGCGGCGATCGTTCGCTGGCAGGCTGGAGATGTGTTTTTTTTAACCCCTAACAGGTATATTAGACACTGTTTTGATAACAGCGTCTAATATACCTGCTACCTGGTCCTCTGGTGGTCCCCTTTGTTTGGATCGACCACCAGAGGACACAGGTAGCTCAGTAAAGTCCCACCAAGCACCACTACACTACACTACACCCCCCCGTCACTTATTAACCCCTTATTAGCCCCTGATCACCCCATATAGACTCCCTGATCACCCCCCTGTCATTGATTACACCCCTGTCATTGATCAACCCCCTGTAAAGCTCCATTCAGATGTCCGCATGATTTTTACGGATCCACTGATAGATGGATCGGATCCGCAAAACGCATACGGACGTCTGAATAAAGCCTTACAGGGGCATGATCAATGACTGTGGTGATCACCCCATATAGACTCCCTGATCACCCCCCTGTCATTGATTACCCCCCTGTCATTGATCAACCCCCTGTAAAGCTCCATTCAGATGTCCGCATGATTTTTACGGATCCACTAATAGATGGATCGGATCCGCAAAACGCATACGGACGTCTGAATGAAGCCTTACAGGGGCGTGATCAATGACTGTGGTTATCACCCCATATAGACTCCCTGATCACCCCCCTGTCATTGATTACACCCCTGTCATTGATCAACCCCCTGTAAAGCTCCATTCAGATGTCCGCATGATTTTTACGAATCCACTGATAGATGGATCGGATCCGCAAAACGCATACGGACGTCTGAATAAAGCCTTACAGGGGCATGATCAATAACTGTGGTGATCACCCCATATAGACTCCCTGATCACCCCCCTGTCATTGATTACCCCCCTGTCATTGATCAACCCCCTGTAAAGCTCCATTCAGATGTCCGCATGATTTTTACGGATCCACTAATAGATGGATCGGATCCGCAAAACGCATACGGACGTCTGAATGAAGCCTTACAGGGGCGTGATCAATGACTGTGGTTATCACCCCATATAGACTCCCTGATCACCCCCCTGTCATTGATTACACCCCTGTCATTGATCAACCCCCTGTAAAGCTCCATTCAGATGTCCGCATGATTTTTACGGATCCACTGATAGATGGATCGGATCCGCAAAACGCATACGGACGTCTGAATGAAGCCTTACAGGGGCGTGATCAATGACTGTGGTTATCACCCCATATAGACTCCCTGATCACCCCCCTGTCATTGATTACACCCCTGTCATTGATCAACCCCCTGTAAAGCTCCATTCAGATGTCCGCATGATTTTTACGGATCCACTGATAGATGGATCGGATCCGCAAAACGCATACGGACGTCTGAATGAAGCCTTACAGGGGCGTGATCAATGACTGTGGTTATCACCCCATATAGACTCCCTGATCACCCCCCTGTCATTGATTACACCCCTGTCATTGATCAACAGCCTGTAAAGCTCCATTCAGATGTCCGCATGATTTTTACGGTTTCACTGATAGATGGATCGGATTCGCAAAACACATACAGGCGTCTCCCTGGAGCCTTCCAGGGGGGGTGATCACCCCATATAGACTCCCTGATCACCCCCCTGTCATTGATCACCCCCCCTGTCATTGATCACCCCCCCCTGTCATGCTGCATTCAGATGTCCGTATGATTTTTACGGATCCACGGATACATGGATCGGATCCGCAAAACACATACGGACATCTGAATGGAGCCTTACAGGGGCGTGATCAACGACTGTGGTGATCACCCCATATAGACTCTCTGATCACCCCCCTGTCATTGATCACCCCCTCCTGTCATTGATCACCCCCCCTGTCATTGATCACCCTCTGTAAGGCTCCATTCAGACATTTTTTTGGCCCAAGTTAGCGGAATTATTTATTTTTTTTCTTACAAAGTCTCATATTCCACTAACTTGTGTCAAAAAATAAAATCTCACATGAACTCACCATACCCCTCACGGAATCCAAATGCGTAGAATTTTTTAGACATTTATATTCCAGTCTTCTTCTTACGCTTTAGGGCCCCTAGAATGCCAGGGCAGTATAAATACCCCACATGTGACCCCATTTCGGAAAGAAGACACCCCCAGGTATTCCGCGAGGGGCATATTGAGTCCATGAAAGACTGAAATTTTTGTCCCAAGTTAGCGGAACGGGAGACTTTGTGAGAAAAGAATAAAAAATATCAATTTCCGCTAACTTGTGCCAAAAAAAAAAAAATTCTATGAATTCGCCATGCCCCTCATTGAATACCTTGGGGTGTCTTCTTTCCAAAATGGGGTCACATGTTGGGTATTTATACTGCCCTGGCATTCTAGGGGCCCCAAAGCGTGAGAAGAAGTCTGGTATCCAAATGTCTAAAAATGCCCTCCTAAAAGGAATTTGGGCCCCTTTGCGCATCTAGGCTGCAAAAAAGTGTCAAACATCTGGTATCGCCGTACTCAGGAGAAGTTGGGGAATGTGTTTTGGGGTGTCATTTTACATATACCCATGCTGGGTGAGAGAAATATTTTGGTCAAATGCCAACTTTGTATAAAAAAATGGGAAAAGTTGTCTTTTGCCAAGATATTTCTCTCACCCAGCATGGGTATATGTAAAATGACACCCCAAAACACATTCCCCAACTTCTCCTGAATACGGCGATAGCACATGTGTGACACTTTTTTGCAGCCTAGGTGGGCAAAGGGGCCCATATTCCAAAGAGCACCTGTAGGATTTTTACAGGTCATTTACCTACTTACCACACATTAGGGCCCCTGGAAAATGCCAGGGCAGTATAACTACCCCACAAGTGACCCCATTTTGGAAAGAAGACACCCCAAGGTATTCCGTGAGGGGCATGGAAAGTTCCTAGAATTTTTTATTTTTTGTCACAAGTTAGTGGAAAATGATGATTTTTTTTTTTTTTTCATACAAAGTCTCATATTCCACTAACTTGTGACAAAAAATAAAAACTCCCATGAACTCACTATGCCCATCAGCGAATACCTTGGGGTCTCTTCTTTCCAAAATGGGGTCACTTGTGGGGTATTTATACTGCCCTGGCATTCTAGGGGCCCAAATGTGTGGTAAGGAGTTTGAAATCAAATTCTGTAAAAAATGGCCGGTGAAATCCGAAAGGTGCTCTTTGGAATATGGGCCCCTTTGCCCACCTAGGCTGCAAAAAAGTGTCACACATCTGGTATCTCTGTATTCAGGAGAAGTTGAGGAATGTGTTTTGGGGTGTCTTTTTACATATACCCATGCTGGGTGAGATAAATATCTTGGTCAAATGCCAACTTTGTATAAAAAAATGGGAAAAGTTGTCTTTTGCCAAGATATTTCTCTCACCCAGCATGGGTATATGTAAAAAGACACCCCAAAACACATTCCTCAACTTCTCCTGAATACAGAGATACCAGATGTGTGACACTTTTTTGCAGCCTAGGTGGGCAAAGGGGCCCATATTCCAAAGAGCACCTTTCGGATTTCACTGGTCATTTTTTACAGAATTTGATTTCAAACTCCTTACCACACATTTGGGCCCCTAGAATGCCAGGGCAGTATAACTACCCCACAAGTGACCCCATTTTGGAAAGAAGACACCCCAAGGTATTTCGTGATGGGCATAGTGAGTTCATAGAAGTTTTTATTTTTTGTCACAAGTTAGTGGAATATGAGACTTTGTAAGAAAAAAAAAATCAAAAAAAAAATCATCATTTTCCGCTAACTTGTGACAAAAAATAAAAAGTTCTATGAACTCACTATGCCCATCAGCGAATACCTTAGGGTGTGTACTTTCCGAAATGGGGTCATTTGTGGGGTGTTTGTACTGTCTGGGCATTGTAGAACCTCAGGAAACATGACAGGTGCTCAGAAAGTCAGAGCTGCTTCAAAAAGCGGAAATTCACATTTTTGTACCATAGTTTGTAAACGCTATAACTTTTACCCAAACCATTTTTTTTTTACCCAAACATTTTTTTTTTATCAAAGACATGTAGATCAATAAATTTAGAGCAAAATTTATATATGGATCTCGTTTTTTTTTGCAAAATTTTACAACTGAAAGTGAAAAATGTCATTTTTTTGCAAAAAAATCGTTCAATTTCGATTAATAACAAAAAAAGTAAAAATGTCAGCAGCAATGAAATACCACCAAATGAAAGCTCTATTAGTGAGAAGAAAAGGAGGTAAAATTCATTTGGGTGGTAAGTTGCATGACCGAGCAATAAATGGTGAAAGTAGTGTAGGTCAGAAGTGTAAAAAGTGGCCTGGTCTTTCAGGGTGTTTAAGCACTGGGGGCTGAGGTGGTTAAATGGCTGTCCGAAATAAGTATGTAGTCTAGTCTCTGAAAAGAGTGATGCACTCGTGAGAAGTATGAATAATCCTTAGCGGAGGCATTCAAGGTTCTCCAAGTATCCACCAAATGATTCTTGGTCAGTACTTTTTGAATATTCCCTATTGTTTTTTGTGACAGAGCTGATAGACCTTTGGAGGTGTCCATAATTGGGTTTAGGGATACATTTAGGTCCCCTCCTATTAATTTGATACCTTCAGCGAAAGTCTGAAATTTATCTAGTGTTTCTTTAATTCATGAGTATTGGTAATTGTTCGGGGCATAGACGCTGGCTAGTGAAACCATATTGTGACCTATCTTCCCTTTTACAAATATGTATCTACTCTCTGTGTCTGAATCACAGCTAAGACAGTATCTTGTCAGAGGGAGTGATAATCACAGGTGGTGTGTATGTATAATTATTTTAGTCACAGGGTACCTCCTGTTATAAAACGTAGCCTTTAATGTTAGTTACATATAAAACAACAAACTCCCACAAACGAACAAAACACAGAAAAAGTAATACAAAAACGACACATCAGGGATATATACTGCATGTGCTCTGTGGCAGTACTTCTGTTCCTCAGTTGTAATTTGAGGACATAGAGATATAGGCATGGTAATCTCTTGTTTATTTGAGCCTGTCCCTAGATATGGCCCTCTACTACGCAGGCCCTGCTTAAAAACGGATTGGCCGCCCCGATAGGGGCGATCCCGTATTCTGGAACCTCCTGATATGCCCTAGGCTGACCCTATTGCACTATTATAGGCAGAGCCTTGTTGTATGCCCATTAACCACCTCCGGACCACCGAATGCAGCGACGCGTCCTGGAGGTGGTTGATTCATTCCTCCTTGACGCATATACGCGTCCTCTCGCGAGACGCGAGATTTCAGCGCGCGTTCACAGGATCGGAAGGTAAGCGAGTGGATCTCCAGCCTGCCAGCGGCGATCGTTCACTGGCAGGCTAGAGATGCGATTTTTTTTAACCCCTAACAGGTATATTAGATGCTGTTTTGATAACAGCGTCTAATATACCTGCTACCTGGTCCTCTGGTGGTCCCTTTTGCTTGGATCGACCACCAGAGGACACAGGCAGCTCAGTAATATGTAGCACAAAACACCACTACACTACACCCCCCTGTCACTTATTAACCCCTTATTAACCCCTGATTACCCCTGATCACCCCATATAGACTCCCTGATCACCCCCCTGTCATTGATCACCCCCCTGTCATTGATCACCCCCCTGTAAGGCTCCATTCAGACGTCCGTATGATTTTTACGGATCCACTGATACATGGATTGGATCCGCAAAACACATACGGACATCTGAATGGAGCCTTACAGGGGGGTGATCAATGACGGGGGTGATCACCCCATATAGACTCCCTGATCACGCCCCTGTCATTGATCACCCCCCTGTAAGGCTCCATTTAGACGTCCGTATGATTTTTACGGATCCACTGATACATGGATCGGATCCGCAAAACACATACGGACATCTGAATGGAGCCTTACAGGGGGGTGATCAATGACGGGGATGATCACCCCATATAGACTCCCTGATCACCCCCCTGTCATTGATCACCCCCCTGTAAGGCTCCATTCAAACATCCGTATGTTTTTTACGGATCCACGGATACATGGATCGGATCCGCAAAACACATTACGGACATCTGAATGGAGCCTTATAGGGGGTTGATCAATGACAGGGGGTGATCACCCCATATAGACTCCCTGATCACCCCCCTGTCATTGATCACCCCCCTGTCATTGATCACCCCCTGTAAGGCTCCATTCAAACGTCCGTATGTTTTTTACGGATTCACAGATACATGGATCGGATCCACAAAACACATACGGACATCTGAATGGAGCCTTATAGGGGGGTGATCAATGACAGGGGGGTGATCACCCCATATAGACTCCCTGATCACCCCCCTGTCATTGATCACCCCCCTGTCATTGATCACTTCCCTGTAAGGCTCCATTCAAACGTCCGTATGTTTTTTACGGATCCACGGATACATGGATCGGATCCGCAAAACACATACGGACATCTGATTGGAGCCTTATAGGGGGGTGATCAATGACAGGGGGGTGATCACCCCATATAGACTCCCTGATCACCCCCCTGTCATTGATCCCCCCCCTGTCATTGATCACCTCCCTGTAAGGCTCCATTCAAACGTCTGTATGTTTTTTACGGATCCACGGATACATAGATCGGATCCGCAAAACACATACGGACATCTGAAAGGAGCCTTATAGGGGGGTGATCAATGACAGGGGGGTGATCATCCCATATAGACTCCCTGATCACCCCCCTGTCATTGATCACCCCCCTGTCATTGATCACCCACCCTGTAAGGCTCCATTCAAACGTCCGTATGTTTTTTACGGATCCACGGATACATGGATCGGATCCGCAAAACACATACGGACATCTGAATGGAGCCTTATAGGGGGGTGATCAATGACAGGGGGGTGATCAGCCCATATAGACTCCCTGATCACCCCCCTGTCATTGATCACCCCCTTGTCATTGATCACCCCCCTGTAAGGCTCCATTCAGACATTTTTTTGGCCCAAGTTAGCGGAAATTATTATTTTGTTCTTACAAAGTTTCATATTCCATTAACTTGTGTCAAAAAATTAAATCTCACATGAACTCACCATACCCCTCACGGAATCCAAATGCGTAAAATTTTTTAGACATTTATATTCCAGACTTCTTCTCACGCTTTAGGGGCCCTAGAATGCCAGGGCAGTATAAATACCCCACATGTGACCCCATTTCGGAAAGAAGACACCCCAAGGTATTCCGTGAGGGGAATATTGAGTCCATGAAAGACTGAAATTTTTGTCCCAAGTTAGCGGAAAGGGAGACTTTGTGAGAAAAAAAAAATAAAAAATCAATTTCCGCTAACTTGTGCCAAAAAAAATAAAAATTCTATGAACTCGCCATGCCCCTCATTGAATACCTTGGGGTGTCTTCTTTCCAAAATGGGGTCACATGTGGGGTATTTATACTGCCCTGGCATTTTAGTGGCCCTAAAGCGTGAGAAGAAGTCTGGGATCCAAATGTCTAAAAATGCCCTCATAAAAGGAATGTGGGCCCCTTTGCCCACCTAGGCTGCAAAAAAGTGTCACACATCTGGTATCACCGTACTCAGGAGAAGTTGGGCTATGTGTTTTGGGGTGTCATTTTACATATACCCATGCTGGGTGAGATAAATATCTTGGTCAAATGCCAACTTTGTATAAAAAAATGGAAAAAATTGTCTTTTGCCGAGATATTTCTCTCACCCACCATGAGTATATGTAAAAATACACCCCAAAACACATTGCCCAACTTCTCCTGAGTACGGCGATACCACATGTGTGACACTTTTTTGCAGCCTAGGTGGGCAAAGGGGCCCACATTCCAAAGAGCACCTTTAGGATTTCACAGGTCATTTTTTTACACATTTTTATTTCAAACTACTTACCACACATTAGGGCCCCTAGAATGCCAGGGCAGTATAACTACCCCACAAGTGACCCCATTTTGGAAAGAAGACACCCCAAGGTATTCCGTGAGGGGCATGGCGAGTTCATAGAATTTTTTATTTTTTGTCACAAGTTAGCGGAAAATGATGATTTTTTTTTTTTTATTACAAAGTCTCATATTCCACTAACTTGTGACAAAAAATAAAAACTTCCATGAACTCACTATGCCCATCACGAAATACCTTGGGGTGTCTTCTTTCCAAAATGGGGTCACTTGTGGAGTAGTTATACTGCCCTGGCATTTTAGGGGCCCGAATGCGTGAGAAGTGGTTTGAAATCAAAATCGGTAAAAAATGGCAGGTGAAATCCGAAAGGTGCTCTTTGGAATGTGGGCCCCTTTGCCCACCTAGGCTGCAAAAAAGTGTCACACATCTGGTATCACCGTACTCAGGAGAAGTAGGGCAATGTGTTTTGGGGTGTCATTTTACATATACCCATGCTGGGTGAGATAAATATCTTGGTCAAATGCCAACTTTGTATAAAAAAATGGGAAAAGTTGTCTTTTGCCGAGATATTTCTCTCAACCAGCATGAGTATATGTAAACAGACACCCCAAAACACATTGGCCAACTTCTCCTGAGTACGGCGATACCACATGTGTGACACTTTTTTGCAGCCTAGGTGGGCAAAGGGGCCCACATTCCAAAGAGCACCTTTAGGATTTCACAGGTCATTTTTTACACATTTTTATTTCAAACTACTTACCACACATTAGGGCCCCTAGAATGCCAGGGCAGTATAACTACCCCACAAGTGACCCCATTTTGGAAAGAAGACACCCCAAGGTATTCCGTGAGGGGCATGGCGAGTTCCTAGAATTTTTTTTTTTTTGTCACAAGTTAGCGGAAAAATATGATTTTTTTAAATTTATTTTTTTCTTACAAAGTCTCATATTCCACTAACTTGTGACAAAAAATAAAAACTTCCATGAACTCACTATGCCCATCACGAAATACCTTGGGGTGTCTTCTTTCCAAAATGGGGTCACTTGTGGGGTAGTTATACTGCCCTGGCATTTTAGGGGCCCGAATGCGTGAGAAGTGGTTTGAAATCAAAATCTGTAAAAAAATGGCCGGTGAAATCCGAAAGGTGCTCTTTGGAATGTGGGCCCCTTTGCCCACCTAGGCTGCAAGAAAGTGTCACATATCTGGTATCACCGTACTCAGGAGAAGTTGGGCAATGTGTTTGGGGTGTCTTTTTACATATAGCCATGCTCGGTGAGAGAAATATCTTGGCAAAAGACAATTTTTCCCATTTTTTTATACAAAGTTGGCATTTGACCGAGCTATTTATCTCACCCAGCATGGGTATATGTAAAATGACACCCCAAAACACATTTCCCAACTTCTCCTGAGTACGGCGATACCAGATGTGTGACACTTTTTTGCAGCCTAGGTGGGCAAAGGGGCCCACATTCCAAAGAGCACCTTTCAGATATTACCGGCCATTTTTTACAGATTTTGATTTCAAAATACTTCTCACGCATTCGGGCCCCTAAAATACCAGGGCAGTATAACTACCCCACAAGTGACCCCATTTTGGAAAGAAGACACCCCAAGGTATTTCGTGATGGGCATAGTGAGTTCATGGAAGTTTTTATTTTTTGTCACAAGTTTGTGGAATATGAGACTTTGTAAGAAAAGAAAAAAAATCATAATTTTCCGCTAACTTGTGACAAAAAATAAAAAGTTCCATGAACTCACTATGCCCATCAGCGAATACCTTAGTGTATCTACTTTCCGAAATGGGGTCATTTGTGGGGTGTTTGTACTGTCTGGCCATTGTAGAACCTCAGGAAACATGACAGGTGCTCAGAAAGTCAGAGCTGCTTCAAAAAGCGGAAATTCACATTTTTGTACAATAGTTTGTAAACGCTATAACTTTTACCCAAGCCATTTATTTTTTTACCCAAACATTTTTTTTTTATCAAAGACATGTAGAACAATAAATTTAGTGAAAAATTTATATATGGATGTCGTTTTGTTTGCAAAATTTTACAACTGAAAGTGAAAAATGTCATTTTTTTGCAAAAAAATCGTTAAATTTCGATTAATAACAAAAAAAGTAGCAATGAAATACCACCAAATGAAAGCTCTATTAGTGAGAAGAAAAGGAGGTAAAATTCATTTGGGTGGTAAGTTGCATGACCGAGCAATAAACGGTGAAAGTAGTGTAGGTCAGAAGTGTAAAAAGTGGCCTGGTCATTAAGGGTGTTTAAGGTAGGGGAGCTGAAGTGGTTAATCAGTAGCCTATTCTAGGTACAAAAAATAACAAAATTGCCGTACATAGAGAAATGGAGCACCACGACCGTGGATACCCTATATGATAATGAACAATTGCTCTTAATGTGTCATTTTTACGATACACCAATTTTTCAATATGTATGGTTATCTATGTGTATACCAACACATACAGATATCTATGTATATATTTATATATTACGATGCCAAACACATTTATTGGTATAAATATAATTATTTATAAAAAGCGCCTGGATTTGCTGCCCTAGAGCAGCAGCATACAACTATGCAGCTTGATCCCAACGCATTTCACCCATATCAATAACCTGGGCTCTTCAGGGGACGCTTAGTTCAGTGTCGTACTAGGCATCAACACTTAAGTAAGGATAGCATAGTTGTCAAAAGCCATCAATCTTAATGACAATGCATCAGACATTCATGTTAGATAACCTCATAGATATAATATACTTGAATAGCTCGTCCTGTCAGACATGAGAACCACAGGACACGCCTACACATTCATTACCAGTGGGGATAAAGTGCATGGAGTGGAGAGCCTATAGGGTCAAGATACTCAAAAAATTCCAAACCATTTCCAGGTAAGTAATCCTGGTAATATCCCAATAAATAGCCAAATAGGAATAGTCACATATAATTGATAGTATGTGCCATCTCATACAAGTTAGATAATGTTACTTGCGTGCCCAGACTAATAATGGATGGTCCCATATAATCACTGGGATTTGCAGCGTGCCCCCAGTGATCCAATATTGGCCCATGAGCAATCTGTGGAAAACCAGGGAAAAGATGGACAGTGTTAACCAAAGCCATCATCATGTCACTAACCTCTTTCCTATGGAGCCCGAATCATGATCACTTCAAACACTCACATGTGCCGGCGCCTCACTGGTCCCTTGTGTGAGGTCGCCGGCTATTACCTGGAGTGTGATTTAAATAGCCCTTCTATCTCACTGGTGGGAGGGGCTAGTATCGGCGTTCTCACCGTCATCGGTGTGAGTATCTCTATGGATGGGCGTGAACATGTGGCCTCATAAACCCTACGTCACCGCGTTCCTTAGTCACATGACGGAACATCGCCAATCACATGACATTACCGCGCCTCAGGGTGGAGTCGGGGCGCTTTGCGATGACGTGGTCCGCATCATATGGAGTTCGGGCGCTCTATGGTGACGTGATCCTCGTCACCATATCCATGGTCACGTGAGGGCACGCTGTCATGTCTTCAATCGGATGATATAGCAGGTAATCATATGAGGACACCGCTTACCTCTATTAACCAGATCGTATAGTAATATTGTATAGGCCCCTATTCTTTTCTGGCATACACTAACCGATTTATACACAGTTAATTCAACCCTGAGCCAAGAAGTATATCAGAATATTAAAATATATCTGTCACCTCATTGGAACACACAAATAGAAACTACCGGTGGTAGGGTCAAACGTTCTTCATGAATGTATAACAGGAATATTCTGGCTATTCATTCTATTTCTGTGCCAGATTGGTATAGGCAGAAGTATTAGTATTTTTTTTTTTCTCTTTAACTATTTTTATTGTTTTAGATTAGCAATATACATGCGAATGTCAATAGATTACTTTAAAGTGTACATTACAGGGAGTGCAGAATTATTAGGCAAGTTGTATTTTTGAGGATTAATTTTATTATTAAACAACAACCATGTTCTCAATGAACCCAAAAAACTCATTAATATCAAAGCTGAATATTTTTGGAAGTAGTTTTTAGTTTGTTTTTAGTTTTAGCTATTTTAGGGGGATATCTGTGTGTGCAGGTGACTATTACTGTGCATAATTATTAGGCAACTTAACAAAAAACAAATATATACCCATTTCAATTATTTATTTTTACCAGTGAAACCAATATAACATCTCAACATTCACAAATATACATTTCTGACATTCAAAAACAAAACAAAAACAAATCAGTGACCAATATAGCCACCTTTCTTTGCAAGGACACTCAAAAGCCTGCCATCCATGGATTCTGTCAGTGTTTTGATCTGTTCACCATCAACATTGCGTGCAGCAGCAACCACAGCCTCCCAGACACTGTTCAGAGAGGTGTACTGTTTTCCCTCCTTGTAAATCTCACATTTGATGATGGACCACAGGTTCTCAATGGGGTTCAGATCAGGTGAACAAGGAGGCCATGTCATTAGATTTTCTTCTTTTATACCCTTTCTTGCCAGCCACGCTGTGGAGTACTTGGACGCGTGTGATGGAGCATTGTCCTGCATGAAAATCATGTTTTTCTTGCTGCAGACTTCTTCCTGTACCACTGCTTGAAGAAGGTGTCTTCCAGAAACTGGCAGTAGGACTGGGAGTTGAGCTTGACTCCATCCTCAACCCGAAAAGGCCCCACAAGCTCATCTTTGATGATACCAGCCCAAACCAGTACTCCACCTCCACCTTGCTGACGTCTGAGTCGGACTGGAGCTCTCTGCCCTTTACCAATTCAGCCACAGGCCCATCCATCTGGCCCATCAAGACTCACTCTTATTTCATCAGTCCATAAAACCTTAGAAAAATCAGTCTTGACGTTTCAGCTTGTGTGTCTTGTTCAGTGGTGGTCGTCTTTCAGCCTTTCTTACCTTGGCCATGTCTCTGAGTATTGCACACCTTGTGCTTTTGGGCACTCCAGTGATGTTGCAGCTCTGAAATATGGCCAAACTGGTGGCAAGTGGCATCTTGGCAGCTGCACGCTTGACTTTTCTCAGTTCATGGGCAGTTATTTTGCGCCTTGGTTTTTCCACACGCTTCTTGCGACCCTGTTGACTATTTTGAATGAAATGCTTGATTGTTCGATGATCACGCTTCAGAAGCTTTGCAATTTTAAGAGTGCTGCATCCCTCTGCAAGATATCTCACTATTTTTGACTTTTCTGAGCCTGTCAAGTCCTTCTTTTGACCCATTTTGCCAAAGGAAAGGAAGTTGCCTAATAATTATGCACACCTAATATAGGGTGTTGATGTCATTAGACCACACCCCTTCTCATTACAGAGATGCCCATCACCTAATATGCTTAATTGGTAGTAGGCTTTCGAGCCTATGCAGCTTGGAGTAAGACAACATGCATAAAGAGGATGATGTGGTCAAAATACTCATTTGCCTAATAATTCTGCACGCAGTGTAGATGTATAATCTGTAGACAGGTAATCATGTATAAGGTATTGCAATTAGAACAATTAAGTAAACATTGAATTCAAGAGGGGGAAGAAAAGGAAAGGATAGTGGGAAAAAGGGAAAAAGGGGAGGGGATGTTCAGTCATGTCTACTTAAAAAAGGTTATAATAAGCAAGAGGTGTCATACAAAATGCCTGTATTCTTTCCAATGGGACCAGATAGATAGGAAGGTGGTCCTGGTGTTTAACTCCCAGTGGGAGAGTTCTTCTAGTCGATAAATTTGGTCAACTTTATTGAGTCAATGTTCAACCTTTGGGGTTTCGGTGGAACGCCACTAAATAGGGATCATAAGACGCGCTGCTGATAGCAAGAAGGAAAGTAAGGATAGTGTGTGTGTGTCCCTGCCTCGGATACCAAATGAAAGTAACGCGGTTTCAGAGGTGCATGGAAATGTAGACTTACAGACTTTGTTATTCATTTGAAAAATGGTTTTCCACCATTCAGCAATCTTGGGGCATTCCCACCAAATGTGGAGAAATGTGCCTTTCATGGCCTCGCATCTCCAACAGCTATCAGAAACATTGGGGTAGAACTCAGAGATCTTATCTGGAGTTTTGTACCATTTTGACAATACCTTGTACCCATTTTCCTGAACCAGTACGCAGCGGGAGAGTTTATGAGGAATAGAGCAGAGTTTGATAAAAAAAAATTGTGAAAAGTTTTTCTTTAAGTCTCTCTCCCATAGACCAATGAAAGTAGGCTTAGCATCCATGGGAGGGAGGTTTATTCTTTTATCCATAGTGGATATAAGTTTGGGAGGATATTTGGAAGATGTTAATAGGTTTTCAAACCAATCTGAGGCTCTTTGAGTATCAAGTGTTTTTACCCAAAAGCGAAGGTCTTTCTTTATATAATTGTTAAGTAAGCTATTGGAGGGTAGGAGGTTCAAAGACTCCATGAAAAGTGGTTCAGGTAAGATGCAGCCATCGTTATCCAGTAAATCTAATATTGGCTTGCTGGAGGATCTGATCTCAATCGGGGAAGAGTCTCTCATTTCCCTAGGTGATAGAGATATTATATCTTTTACTTGTAGTAAGGGGGAAGGAAGATTTAGGGTCTGGTAATTAGCGGAGAACCACTCCCATACCTTGATAGTATTACATATTATCGGATTCGGAATAGAAGCTTAGGCAGGAAGTGGTTTGTCCGCCAGCAACAAGGCCCTGAGGGTAGAAGGAAAGAATACGTTTTCCAAAGTTAACCATTGCTTTTGCTTATAGGGTCTAAGCCAATCCACAACTCTACATAAGTGAATAGCCTTCATATATTTCTCAGGGTCTGGGAGGCCTATTCCGCCTAGATGTTTAGGCTTGGTTAAGGTTGCAAACGAGATCCTAGGTTTCCTTCCCTGCCAGATAAATTTCCTGATATGGTTGTTCAAGGAGCGAAAATAAGATCTAGGGATTGCTATTGGAAGAACTTGCATCAGATAAGTAAGTCTAGGAATTACTAGGGACATGACCAGGTTCTTTCCCAAACCAGGACAGATATTGGTGATCCAGTGAATCCAACTGAGCAGCGATAGCGGACAGAAGAGGTGTGTAATTAGGGCGAAAAAGATCAGGAAGATGAGAGGTTAGTTTGATACCTAAATAGTTTAGATGAGGAGAGGACCAGTCAAAGGGGGAATTAGTTCTGAGAGCTGAGAGCTTTTGGGGGAGAGGCCAGTGTGGAGTGGAGAATTTGTGATTTATGTGGGTTAACTTTAAAATTAGATAAATAGCCAAATTTCACCAGGAGTGAAGTTATTAAGGGCATGGAAGTTAAGGGATTGGTGGTGAGTATCAAAAGGTTGTCTGCAAAGGCAGCTAATTTATACTCTGATGTCCCAATTTTTAAGCCTATGATTCCGTTATCCTGCCTAAAGGCCTGCATCAAGGTTTCCATTACAAGGACAAAAATAAGAAGGGCGAGGGGACATCCCTGACGGGTACCGTTTTTTTTATGGAGAAGCGCGTTGAAATGAGATTGTTGACTGAAACTGCAGCAGAGGAGTTGTTATACATTGCAAAAATGGCATGTATGAATGGGTCAGGGATTTGGAATTTCTGCAAGGTAAGCTTGATGAAAGACCAGTCTATACGGTTAAATGCCTTTTCGGCATCAGTACCGAGAAGGACAAGTGTTTTTTTTTTAATGAGAGGTAAAGTACAAGGCATCAAGAATTTTGGTGGTGTTGTCCTTTCCCTCTCAACCACGTACGAATCCTACTTGATCTGGATGTATTAAAGTTGGGAGAAGGGATTGTAATCTGGTGGCCATAATTTTTGCTAGCAATTTCAAGTCTATGTTCAAAAGGGATATGGGGCGGTAGTTCGCACAAGATGAGGAATCTTTTACCTCTTTTGGGATTATTGTTATTAAGGCATTGGTCATCTCAGAGGACAGTGAAATGTTTTGCAGAGCAAAGTTACAGATCGGGAGGTAGTGGGGAAGTAGCGAATTTTTGAATGTTAGGTAGTAGGAAGTGGTGAGACCATCAGGTCCAGGGCTTTTACCTTTAGGGGAGGTTTTTAAAGCTGAAATCAGTTCCGGGAGTGTAAATGGCTTTGAGAGGGCGTCTTTTTGGGGGGGAGAAAGTGTTGGAAGATTTAAGGAGTTTAAGAAGTGGTGTACTTCAATTTCTCTATCTGATAGAGATTGCCCATCTCCTAAGGGGCAAAGATTATAAAGAGATTCGTAGAAAGTCTTGAATTGCTCAGCTATAGCTGTTGAGTAAAAGATTGGTGGACCATGGGAGGGTTTGATAGAAGTTACGTGCCTTGCCTGTTGTCTACGTTTAATACGGCTCATAAAAAATTTGGATGCCTTATTGCCATGGGCAAAAAAAAATTGTTGAGAGGACAAATAATATTTTGCTGATCTCTCATTTAATACGTTTTTGAGATCTGCTCTTAGGGCGCTAAGTTCATCCAAATGTTGTTGTGCTAGGGATCTTTTATGTATGGATTCAAGTGCATGAATTTGGTCTAGCAGGGAGGATAAACGTTTATCAGATTGCTTCTTTATGAAGGAGCACTTGCTGATAAAGTGTCCCCTGCTAAATACCTTGTGGGCATCCCAAAGGACTTGGGGGGATATATCAGGTGTACTGTTTATGGAGAAATATTCATCTAATAGTGACTTAAAATAATTTCTGTTTGCTTCACTGCTCAGTATAGATTTGTTAAGCCTCCAAAGAGGGGACCTACCAGTATTGGTTGGAGAACGTATGGTGCAGAATACCGGGGCATGATCAGAGATGGATAAATTTCCAATCCTCGTGTCTGTGCAGAACTGTACCTGGTCTTTAGGAACAAAGATATAATCAGTCCTGCTGTAGGACTGGCCTGGAAAGGAGTAGAAAGAATAGTCAGAGCAATTTGGGTTAAGGCATCTCCAAATATCGATAAGACCTAGATTGTACAGCTTAACATTCAGTTTTTTTCAGTAATCTGACAGAGAAGGAGGACCTTTTAGAGGAAGTATCAGTAAGAGGATGCAACACAATGTTGAGATCTCCTGCTAAGACAAGAGTACCTTCCTGAGT
The DNA here is from genome assembly GCF_905171765.1 of Bufo bufo. Lineage (NCBI taxonomy): Eukaryota > Metazoa > Chordata > Amphibia > Anura > Bufonidae > Bufo > Bufo bufo. The sequence continues at coordinate 144,689,732 of NC_053396.1, read as the reverse complement.
ATTTTCTATTAAGGAAAGGATGGATAGCAGCCAGGGTATTTGGTCAGAGTTGGGTGCATATAAATTTACAAAGGTGTACATTTTCTGAGAAATATGGCCTTTTAGAATGATATATCTCCCCTCGGGATCCTTGATGTGAGAGGCATATGTGAAAGGGACGTTTTTCCTAAAACCAATGCTTACTCCCCTTGAGGCGGCACCCTCTGCTCCGCAGTGGTACCAAATTGGGAACCTGGAGAAGGATAGATCTGGGTATTTACTGTGCTTATAATGGGTCTCCTGGAGGAAAAGTATTGAGCACTTTTCTTTCCCCAAAAGGGAGTAAATTTGAGATCTTTTAGATGGAGATCTAAGACCTTTTACATTGTAGGTGACTATATTTAGGTCTACCATAATGTTTTGATTAGAATTGGGATAGGGCAGACATACCAGTACCTTGCGAAGTTAGTGAGGCCCCAAGGAGAGCAAGCATCTGTCCCACGATTATAAGGTGACTTGAGGAGAGTCGTCTCAGAGTATCATGACTGGGGGGAGAGAGAGGGAAAACACAACTATAAACATAACAATGAACATAGTTATGATAAAATAATGAAATGTTAAGGATTTTCATTATGAGCAGTGTAAAGCCTAAGGGCTGATTCATGTGAGGGGATAAAATGGGTAAACCCATGTATTAGGTCTTGCCAGTGAATGGGACATAAGAAGTTAAACGGTAGTTACTTCAGGTATGCTATAAAGATATAGAAAGGACAGATAACATACTGCAAGAAAGTATCCTTCGGGGAGAACAGGAAAGTTTAGAATTGAGAGAGATGGTGAAACATAGAGGTAGGAGAACGTAATAGGTACTGCTTGAGAACTTCTAAGAGTCCTGATTTAGGTCTCGGTGGCTCAGGTGATTCTCCTTGGAGTCAGCAATCCACTCCTGCGTCTGAATCGCTGAAGTTTGGGTGCACACGACTTCTCTCATGGGGTCATTTTCGGGAGATCCGGGAGTTATGTAATGTCGGATACAGTATCCCAATTAATAATGTCCATTGGAGAAATGTCCATGGTGGTGATGGCTGCTTGTAGGTCCTCATAGGAAGAGATCCTGATGAATTTTCCAGCATGCAAAATCTATATGGGATTCGGTTGTTGCGAAGATACTCTGTAAGAGGTTTGAGGTTTCTTCTTTTCTGCAGGGTGACAGGAGCAAGGTCCTGGTATATTGAGACTGTGGCATCACCAAGTGTAATGGTGTTAGCTGCCCTAGCCGCTGCCAATATTTTTTCTTTGTCCAAGAAATTCTAAAAGCAACATATAATGTCCCTGGGTGGGTCAGAGTCTCTTGTTTTTTTTCCTTAGGGCTCTATGCGCTCTTTCAATGATCATACCTGCAGGGTCTTCACTGCCCAAGAGGGATGCAGCAATCCTCTTAATGGTGGACGTAAGTTCAGCTCAGTGGGCACAGCTTCAGGGATGCCCCTGAATCTAAGATTATTTTGCCGACTTCGATTTTCTTGGTCCTCCATTGCGGCAGATTCCCCTTTTGAATGGACAACTACATCGCTAAAATGTCTGGGTATCAATATCTCTCCAAAACGAAACAAACTATATGACTATCTCCCTTTACTAAAATCCATACCAGAGATACTTACAGTAGCTGTTGGTCTCCCACATATACTACCAATAAAACTCCCTTGCAGTTTCTTTGACTCCTTCCGCAGGCTATGCTTCTCCTATATATGAGGCATTGTGAAACCCAGGATTTCAATTAAGATCCTCTTGCTTCCATTTCATGGGGGGGATTGGCTTGCCCTCTATAAAAAGATACTATAGGGCAGTCCACCTTAGTAGAGTGATAGATTGGGTAAGAAGACCAACCTACAAACACTGGATATTATCAGATGAGTGTTTGGCCAAATATTCGGTAAGAGTCCTAGTTTTTTCTAACCCTTCAGACATTCCACAGATTCCAAAAGACAATACTCTCCTTTTAGCAACAATAAAGATTTGGAAACATACAGAAATAAGAGAGCTATGCTCTAGATTCCCTTCACCTCTACTGACTATAGGGGATTGTCTACTTTCCTCCAAGAGTGGTTATTCCTCTTTATCAACCCGAATCCATAAATCAGAGGCTTTAATAACGGAACTACTAGATCAAGATCAAATTTTAGACACGCACACTATAAAAACTAAGTTTTAATTAACAAACCTACAATATGCTTACATTCGATCCTCCATTAGGAATGCTGTGTCACATGGTGGACAGGCATCAACGCTCACATGGTTTGAGAAGTTCATGTCTCAGACTCAACACACAATTAAATTCATTTTTGCTATATGTCAGAACTTACTTAAATTGGAGTCCCCAGCCTCTTTTTACTATATAAGAGAATGGGAGAGAGACCTGGATATGAAATTCTCAGACAAATACATACAAAATATCCTAGCGGCAACTAAATTTGCCTCTAGATGCATCACCATGCAAGAAAACACTTATAAAGTTCTAAGTAGGTGGTATTTGATATCCGATAAGTTGAAAATGATGTATGGTTCCTCTTCTGAATTATGTTGGAAATGTCAAACTGACAAAGGCACTGTCACGTTACCTTCTGTGACAGAGGTTAGAAGATCAGAGAGACTGACTGCACGTGAGGTTAACTGACAGTCTCTTGATTCTCAGTGTTGTGGTTTGGTAATTAACACACCTCTTGTCAGGTGCAGCCCGTGGTCATTACTGCATTCCCTACTTAGTTTGGTCTCACACTTCATACCATGCGGTTGATATTCTCTGCTTGGATTTGGAAGAGTTGGTGTGTGGACCTTACCTCTGTTCCTGCTCATCCATTTTCTATAAGATAAGTTGTACTGCTCCTTGTATTTGGTTGTTCCCCTGTGCTTGTTGTTACTAGGCCTCAGGGAGACGCTAATTTGTTCACCTGGGAAGGAACCAGCAGTCTCATTCCCTGCCACTACCTAGAGCATTTCTGGGCTCCTAGGGTCTAGGTTCCGGAGTATGTATTTTCCCACCTTCAGGGTCTATACATACTGACAGGAGTCAGGGCCAGGTTTAGGGGTTTCCTAGGAGGTGACCTTTTCCCTCTCCCTAGCCTTGTGGCCTAGTTCTGTGTCCCTCCCCTCCCCTGTATTCATGACAGGCACCTTTTTACACATATGGTGGTCCTGCCCTTTGCTTACTTAATTCTGGAAGATGATTTTTAAAAATATTAAGGTTATCTTTAAGTTATATAACACTTAACTACCTGTATGTCCCAAAATTGCACTATTAACATAATTACCAGACTTACTCACAAACTCAAGAAAAACCTTAATGAGAGTTCTCTTGGAAGCAGCAAGACTACTAATTGCCTCAAACTGGAAATCTGGAGTTGCCCCTTCCATTACACTCTGGGCTTGATAATATTGAATCTCTCTCCAGACTAGAAGAACTTTCTCATTGGGAGAAAATATCCCATCACAAATATACAGTACTAAAATATGGGCATCATAGGTGGAAAGGAGAGCTAGCAAGTAAAGTTTCCTGTTTCAATATTTCCTTCCCTCTACTCTATAACTATATCTCATTGTTCAACTATATTACTAATTGGGCTCCCCGTTTACTGAAAAGGGATTCATAGTCGCCTTACCAGTCTACATCGAGTGGAGGCTGTGTTATTATATTAATCGTTTACTAGCCCCCCCCCCCCCCCCACTACCGCTGCTCTGAAGATCTTGGTGCCTTACCTACAGTGTTCCCCCTTCCCTCCTGTCCTTTCCCATTTTCCCTGTGTCTCTTTTTTTTTTTTATTATTATTTGGAGGAGGTAAGTTCTAGACTTGACAGCGGCGAATCAATGGATGTTGTATATCTGGACTTGTCCAAAGTATTTGACACTGTACCACATAAAAGGTTAGTATATAAAATGAGAATGCTCGGACTGGGAGAAAACATCTGTATGTGGGTAAGTAACTGGCTCAATGATAGAAAACAGAGGGTGGTTATCAACGGTACACACTCAGATTGGGTCACTGTCACTAGTGGAGTACCTCAGGGGTCAGTATTGGGCCCTATTCTCTTCAATAATTTATTAATGATCTTGTAGAAGGCTTGCATAGTAAAGTATCAATTTTCGCAGATGACACTAAACTGTGTAAAGTCATTTACACTGAAGAGGACAGTGACAAATGTAAAGTTATGCACATGGGAAGGAATAATGCAAGTCACCCGTACATACTAAATGATAAAATACTCGGTAACACTGACATGGAAAAGGATCTAGGAATTTTAATAAACAGCAAACTAAGCTGCAAAAACCAGTGTCAAGCAGCTGCTGCCAAGGCCAATAAGATAATGGATTGCATCAGAAGGGGCATAGATGCCCGTGATAAGAACATAGTCCTACCACTTTACAAATCGCTAGTCAGACCACACATGGAGTACTGTGTACAGTTCTGGGCTCCTGTAAACAAGGCAGACATAGCAGAGCTGGAGAAGGTCCAGAGGAGGGCAACTAAAGTAATAACTGGAATGGGGCAACTACAGTACCCTGAAAGATTATCAAAATTAGGATTATTCAATTTAGAAAAAAGACGACTGAGGGGAGATCTAATTAATATGTATAAATATATCAGGGGTCAGTACAGAGATCTATCCCATCATCTATTTATCCCCAGGACTGTGACTGTGATGAGGGGACATCCTCTGCGTCTGGAGGAAAGAAGGTTTGTACACAAACATAGAAAAGGATTCTTTACGGTAAGAGCAGTGAGACTATGGAACTCTCTGCCTGAGGAGGTGGTGATGGTGAGTACAATAAAGGAATTCAAGAGGGGCCTGGATGTATTTCTGGAGCGTAATAATATTACAGGCTATAGCTACTAGAGAGGCTATAGCTACTAGTTGATCCAGGGAGTTAGTCTGATTGCCTGATTGGAGTCGGGAAGGAATTTTTTATTCCCCTAATTCCTTCCTATGGATCAACTTGCAGGATGACAGGCCGAACTGGATGGACAAATGTCTTTTTTCGACCTTATGTACTATGTTACTATGTTACTATGTATTTATGTTTTTTTTTAATTAGTTTTTACTCCATGCTCAATCAATAGGAGACATGGAAAGCGGTCTAGTGATTCAATCACTGTATTACCTACACTCTCCTTAAGATCTATATGACCCTATCTTTAAACTTCTGCATGGGTCCTTTGTATTGGATTGCTTGCTATGTTTCTTGTCCTTGACTGTATGTACCAGATCTAGGCATTGTCAACTGTACCTTTAGCTGTAACTTTATACAGTCTCTTGCTACTGTGTGTGTTTACACTTGTATGTTACTATTTGAAAATAAAAACTTTAAAAAGAAAAGAATCCCTACTATTTTGCGTCTGCAGAATATATATTTGTCCTTTATCTAGCTGTTATTGCTCCTGAATCTAACTTAAAATGTGCCAAAGACCTGCCCCTGCTTCAGATGGCCATCTTTGCTCTCTACCTCCTTGGAGGTTGTACAAAACAGATAAAACAGTTGACAAGAATGACAGTAGCCAATGAATGCGGCTCACAGATATCACAAAAGCTATGTACAAGTATTGAAAGAAATAAGAGCACATACTGTATGTGCAGTTCTGCAGGGTGGAAGGGGATAAAACACGCTTCAGAATCAATGACTGTCAGCACAAGTCTGAGAACTGTCCCGATCTATAGATAGGAATATCAGTTCAGGGAAGAAGCTGTGCTAAAACATGAAGACTAGTGAAGACAGAGGCATCCTGAACACACATATCTCAAATGCACCATATTCTACCAAGAAGAACACATCCACATTAGAAAAGTCTTAAACTAGAAGGCTGCAAACTGAATATCATAATACCCTCAAATGAATAAAAGAACTTACATTGCAGCCTAAAACATATTCCAGGTAACCAATAACATATGCAAAATCATTGTTTCAATGCCTAAGGTACCCATGGCCTATAACTAGTGATGAGCGAATTCGCTACAAATCAGAATTTCCTCTTGCTTCGTAGTAACAAATCAATTTCTTTCCAAAAATAGTGCTACAAGTGAAAGTAAGACGCCGGGAAGGAGATATGACCCAAAATGCCATACAGCCAGCCAATCAGCAGATAGCCATCCCTACGGATGTTACAGATCTATAAAAAGCCTAATAACGCCTGGTCTCCACCATTTTACTGTGAGCTGAGCATAGGGAGAGACATGGCAAGTGCTAGGGATTGTGTTTTAGTAATCTTTTAATTGTAGAATAATCAATAGGGATAGTGCAGGGGCATGGTAAGCAGTTTGTGGGGAGAGTTTTCAGACACTGTAGGGAGAGCATAGGGAGACTGCAGGGACCGTGCAGACTTTGTGTAATCGCCCTGTGCATCTTGTTACACTGCTGTGTCCTTCATTCTTAATCTGTTCTGTTAGATAGACTAAAATGAATATTTCTGTACATTTGTACAAAACAAATAATGGTATGCATATAATTTTCTGTATCTACTATAAATGAATAGAATGTCTTATATAGTTAAATCTAACTGTTAACTGTGGACAGATTTAGCAAGAAATCTGAAGCAAAATGATGCCAATTTATCACACTGACATCTTATTAATGATAAGGAACATGAGATGCTATAAAAACTCCACTGACTTAGCTACCAGTCTACATATCTATAAATTGTTGTAAGTAATTGGTGCTTAAGACTGAACCTTGTTGGTGACAAAAAATAAAGGAGAGCAGTATTTCATTTATGTCATTGGTCACACTGCCATAAGATGTAAGAAGACAGCCAAACCCAAATCAGAGGTTCAAAACCCATATCTATAAATTATTTATTAATGTACTTGAAAATGATTTTCTAACATGAAAGTATGAAAACCAATATATTCCTACAGTGTTCATTACTACATATGACTCATTCCTAAACAGTCAGTCTTACCTACAGTTAGCCTTTACCCCTCTCCCCACTGCCGTTAGGTATTACTGTTGCCTTGAAGTGGTATATTAAAATTAAGTCCCATTAGATTGCATGAACTATGGTTATTGTCTTCTATGCCTCATATAGCAGTGCATTGGCCACTAGTGATAGTATTTATGGAGCGCTATAAATGATAACCTCTAGTTTCAGCATCCACCCCTGACCTTTAATAAATGTTCTCTTGTACATTAGGTATAATATGGTGATGCTAGTCATGGAATAAAGGAATAAATAAATTATGGCTCTTGTATCCTGTCTATGGAGAGAGGAGAATGACTGATTTCACTTGAAAAGGAGCAGTGGAGAATTTACCTTTTCTTCTTTACTATCAGAATTAAGGATGAGCGAACTTCGCTATTTTTCGGCAGCAGAGGAACCCAAATCTTGATTAGTTTCGGGAGAATACACTAAAACAGTGCATAACACCATTTTAAGACACATATTAGTGGGAAAAAAACACTAGGGAGGAATCGAAAGGTTTCCACATGACCCTGAGAGGAAGTGGGGGGAGGGCTTCCCCTGACAGAAATCCTGGGTAAGCCAATCAGTGGTGCAGCAGGCAGCAAGGTGCCCTAGCAGAACAAGCAGAATGTCATTCTGTGCTGGGCTTTGAATAAGGGTGGTTGGGTGTGACGGTGTCTGCCAGTAGAAGTCAGGGACAGTGAAAAATCAATCAAGCTTATTGCCAATGAGTAATGTGATTACTGCAGCAATAACCATGTGTGGCAGCCTCAGTTGTCTGTTTAAGTATTTTCAGTTTCAACATGGTTGAAATTTAAAATGTTTTTTGGGGGTTTAATTTAATTCAGTGACATATATAAATGATTACCATAGCAATAACCATGGAGTGGCAGCAATCTACCTCGTTGGCTCTCGTTGGAATGGAAAAGAACTGTACAAGAAAGATGGTTTGCATCTTTCGTTCAAGGGAACAAATGTCCTCAGTGAACAATTCAAAGTATTTGCTAAGGAGCATTTAAACTAGGAAAGGGGGGCAAAAGGGTGATAATCCAGCAGTCCGACTGCCCCCCGGAACGATGCCAGAAGATGCCAGTAGCACATAGGTTAGGAAATGACAAGCTCAGAGTCTTGTCTACAAATGCTCGCAGTTTAGGGAATAAGATCAATGAACTTGAGTCTATAATGTCATCTGAGAATATAGATTTAGTGGTTGTTACTGATACATGGTTCAATGGGAGTAATGACTGGGATATAACAATACCAGGGTTCTCTCTATATAGGAAAGACTGGGAAGGCAAGACAGGGGGAGGGGTAGCCCTGTATATGAAAGATAGCATAAAATCAAATTTAATACAAGTTAGTGAGTAGAGATGTCGCGAACATAAAATTTTCCGTTCGCGAACGGCGAATGCAAATTTCCGCAAATGTTCGCGAACGGGCAAACCGGGCAAACCGCCATAGACTTCAATAGGCAGGTGAATTTTTAAAACCCACAGGGACTCTTTCTGGCCACAATAGTGATGAAAAAGTTTTTTAAAGGGGACTAACACCTGGACTGTGGCATGCCGGAGGGGGATCCATGGCAAAACTCCCATGGAAAATTACGTAGTTGACGCAGAGTCGGGTTTTAATCCATAAAGGGCATAAATTACCTAACATTTTAACATTTCTAAATTGTTTGGAATAACGTGCTTTAAAACTGTCATGGTCTTACCTGCTTGCTGCTCTCCTTCGTTTGACATGTGCTGGCGGCCATCTTGGGTCCTGGGTTTCTTGTAGCCTTCCACCCTGCGGCTCCTCCTTCCCCTGGGAGGAGCTGGATGCCTAGCTCATATATATAGGAGGTCTGTGGCTTCAGTTCCTTGCTTGGTCCTCTTGTGTTCACATGCTTCTAAGACTGCTGCTGCTTCTGGTTCCTGATCCTGGCTTCGTCTGACTACCCTGCTGGTTCCTGATCCTGGCTTCGTCTGACTACCCTGCTGGTTCCTGATCCTGGCTTCGTCTGACTACCCTTCTGGTTCCTGACCTCTGGCTTCGCAAAGACTCTGCTCGGTTTCACCATCCGTTTGGACTTTTGCTTTACAGCTTTATTTTCAATAAAGCCTTCTTATTTTCATTTATCTCTTGTTGTACGTCTGGTTCATGGTTCCGTGACATTAGGACCAAGCCATGAATTCTGACGGTACAGGGCCATCCTCGCTACCCACGCTGGTTGCCAGACTTGATCAGCAGGATCACCTGTTGGGTCGGTTCGCTGTGGCGTTGCAAACCCTGCTTGAACGCACGGCTCATTTCGCTCCCGTTGCCGATGGGTCGGTTGTCGCTCCTGGGCTCGCTCCTACTGCCGCTCCGGTTGTTGCGCCAGAGTCTACCCCGACACCTGTTGTTGCGCCTGCGGTGTTTCGGGGTATGACCGGTTCTGCCCCTCTTCCACAGCGCTTTGGGGGAGAGCCAACTCAGTGCCGAGGTTTCCTTAACCAGGTGGGCATTTATTTCGAGTTGCTGCCACATGCCTTTCCTACTGAGAGATCAAAGGTGGGCTTCTTGATCTCGCTGCTCTCGGACAAGGCCTTGGCCTGGGCCAGCCCTTTATGGGAGAACAACAATCCGGTGGTTGCCGAGTTTTCCGGTTTTGTTGCTTCTCTTCGGAAGGTATTCGATGTGCCGGCTCGTGCTGCCTCTGCTGCGAAGCTCCTTATGTCCATCAGACAGGGTTCACGATCCGTAGCTGAATACGCCATTGAGTTTCGTACCCTGGCAGCAGAGGTGGGCTGGAATAATGAGGCTCTGGTCGCTGCTTTCTCTCATGGTCTCTCGGATGCCTTGAAGGATGAGGTTGCAGCTAAGGACCTACCAGTTGAGCTCGAGTCTCTTATTTCTTTCCTGATTTTGATTGACACCAGACTCAGGGAGAGACCTTCCTTTAAGGAGAACCTGCGGTGGTCTTCTAACACATTGGTGCCTACGTTTGCTGTCCCACCCGTGCCTCCCTCTCCTCCCACGCCTCCTGGGGATGACTTGTCTGGGGGTGAACCCATGCAGCTGGGGTTTGCTCGCCTGTCAGAGGGGGAGAGGGCACTCCGGAGACGCGAGGGCCGATGCATGTACTGTGGTCTCGGTGGGCATTTTCGGTTGGCATGTCCGAACCGTCCGGGAAACGCTCGTACCCTGAGATCCTGTCGGGGGCAGATCTTGGGTGGAGTCTCCTCGTCCCCGGTTTCCCGTGTTGACAAACCACTGATCACTGTTGTCCTCTCCTGGGTCGGGGGCTCGGTGACGACCCAGGCGTTGGTGGACTCTGGTGCTGGTGGTTTGTTCATTGATAGTGTGTTCGCTGCCGCCAATTCCATTCCTCTGCAGGCTCGAGGTTCCCCACTGGCTCTTGAGGCGATAGACGGCAGACCCCTTCTGCCGCCACACGTGACTCATGAGACCCTTCCAGTGGGGATAGCCATTGGTGCCGTTCACAGAGAGTCGGTCTGCCTCCAGGTTATTTCGTCTCCACACTACTCGGTGGTCTTGGGGTACCCCTGGCTCCAGAAGCATAATCCGACTTTCGATTGGAGATCGGTCGAGATCCTCTCGTGGTCACCGCAGTGTGGGGCTAGTTGCATCCATGGGTCTGTCAAGTTGCTGTGTACTTCCTCGGACTCTCTGTTGCCTCCTGAATACGAGGAGTACCGGGATGTATTCGATAAGGTGCGCGCGGTTGCCCTACCTCCGCACCGCCCATACGATTGTGCCATAGAGTTACAATCTGGTGCCGTTCCTCCTCGTGGCAAAGTCTATCCACTGTCGGTAGCGGAGAATGAGGCCATGGAGGAGTACGTGAGGGAGGCGCTTTCACGCGGACACATTCGCAAATCTTCGTCCCCGGCAGGGGCTGGATTTTTCTTTGTGAAAAAGAAGGGCGGTGAGTTGAGGCCTTGCATCGATTACAGGGGTCTCAATCGCATCACGATCAAGAACGCTTACCCGATACCCTTGATTTCCGAGCTGTTCGATCGCCTTAAAGGGGCCACGGTCTTTACCAAACTCGACCTGAGGGCGGCATATAACCTGGTAAGGATCAAGGCGGGCGATGAGTGGAAGACCGCGTTTAACACCAGGACCGGTCATTACGAATCCTTGGTTATGCCCTTTGGGTTGTGCAATGCGCCCGCAGTCTTTCAGGAATTCATCAACGATGTTTTCCGTGACCTGTTGCAGCAGTGTGTGGTAGTCTATTTGGATGACATCTTGGTATATTCTGAATCCATGGAGGCCCACATTCTGGATGTCAGACGAGTGTTGCAACGGTTACGAGAGAACAAGCTGTTCGGTAAGCTTGAGAAATGCGAATTTCACCGATCCCAGGTAACCTTCTTAGGTTACATCATTTCCGCTGAGGGGTTCTCCATGGATCCTGAGAAGGTTTCGGCTGTCTTACAGTGGCCCCAGCCCAGTGGTCTTCGTTCCCTGCAGCGCTTTTTGGGCTTCGCCAATTATTATCGGAAGTTCATCAGGGACTTTTCCATGCTGGCCAAGCCTCTCACGGATCTGACCAGGAAGGGCAGTAATTCCCAGGTCTGGCCGCTCGAGGCCATCCGAGCTTTTGAGGCCCTAAAGTCCGCCTTTGTGTCGGCTCCGATTCTGTCGCATCCCAACCCTGGGTTGCCCTTTGTCCTCGAGGTGGACGCGTCTGAGACGGGAGTAGGCGCCCTTCTGTCTCAGCGTAGAACACCAGAGGGTCCTCTGCTTCCTTGTGGGTTTTACTCCCGGAAACTGTCTTCCGCGGAGTGCAACTATCAGATTGGTGACAGGGAGTTATTGGCCATCGTGCAGGCCCTTAAAGAATGGAGGCACTTGCTCGAGGGTTCGGTGGTTCCGGTTCTCATCCTGACGGACCACAAGAATCTGACCTACCTTTCTGAGGCCAAGAGATTGACACCACGTCAGGCCAGAGGGGCTCTGTTCTTGTCACGTTTTAATTACGTGGTCTCCTACCTACCCGGTTCCAAGAACATCAGGGCGGATGCCTTATCACGGCAGTACTCCGAGCTGTCCAGGGAGGAGTCGATTCCGACTTCGGTCATACCTCCGAATCAGATCCTGGCCGCCATTCGCACCAGCCTGACCTCTCCCCTGGGTGAGCAGATTTTGGCGGCTCAATCTGGTGCTCCCTCTGGGAGACCCAACGGCAGATGTTTTGTGCCTGAGGAGTTGCGCACTCGGTTGTTGCGAACCTACCATAACTCCAAGACCGCGGGGCATCCTGGAAAGAATCAGCTGTCCTGGGCTGTTTCACGTCTGTTCTGGTGGCCTTCCCTACGTTCCGACATCGCCGCATATGTAGCGGCATGCTCCATTTGTGCCCAGAGTAAGTCCCCTCGGCACCTTCCGTTGGGCCTTCTGCAACCCATAGCCACTGGGGAGCGCCCATGGTCACACCTGGGGATGGATTTCATTGTGGACCTCCCTGCATCCCGAGGCCATACGGTCATTCTCATGATTGTGGATCGGTTTTCCAAAATGTGCCACTGTGTTCCTCTCAAGAAGTTACCCTCTGCACAAGAGTTGGCCACGATTTTTGCCAGGGAGGTCTTCCGGTTGCACGGTTTGCCTAAGGAGATTGTGTCGGATCGGGGGAGTCAGTTTGTGTCCAGGTTCTGGCGCGCCTTTTGCTCCCAGTTGGGGATTCATCTCTCCTTCTCCTCGGCCTACCACCCTCAGTCCAATGGGGCCGCAGAACGATCCAATCAGGCCTTGGAGCAATTCCTTCGTTGCTATGTCTCCGATCACCAAGACAATTGGGTTGACCTCCTGCCTTGGGCTGAGTTTGCCAGGAACACGGCGGTGAACTCTTCCTCTGGGACGTCTCCCTTCATGGCCAATTATGGGTTCCAACCTGCCGTGTTACCGGAGGTATTCTCTCACCAGGATATTCCGGCTGTGGAGGATCACCTTTCCGTCCTACGTGCTTCTTGGGTACAGATCCAGAAGTCCCTTGAGGTCTCTGCGCAGCGCCAGAGATTCCAGGCTGATCGCAGACGAGCGCCTGCTCCTTCCTACCAGGTCGGAGACCGTGTATGGTTGTCCACCCGCAACCTCAACCTTCGAGTGCCCACTCCCAAGCTGGCGCCTCGCTTTGTTGGTCCCTTCCGAGTGCTTCGCAGGGTAAACCCGGTAGCCTATGCCCTTGCGCTTCCTCCTGGCATGCGGATCTCCAACGTGTTTCATGTCTCCCTGTTGAAGCCACTGGTGTGTAATCGTTTCACTTCCTCGGTTCCTCGGCCTCGTCCGGTCCAAGTGGGCAATCGTGAGGAATATGAGGTGAGCAATATCCTGGACTCACGCCTGGTCCGCGGTCGGTTGCAGTTTTTGGTCCATTGGCGTGGTTATGGTCCAGAGGAGCGTTCCTGGGTTCCCTCCGCAGATGTCCATGCTCCTGCCTTGCTCCGAGCCTTCCACGCACGCTTCCCTCAGAAACCGTTTTGTGCTCCGCGGAGGAGGGGCCCTTGAGGGGGAGGTACTGTCATGGTCTTACCTGCTTGCTGCTCTCCTTCGTTTGACATGTGCTGGCGGCCATCTTGGGTCCTGGGTTTCTTGTAGCCTTCCACCCTGCGGCTCCTCCTTCCCCTGGGAGGAGCTGGATGCCTAGCTCATATATATAGGAGGTCTGTGGCTTCAGTTCCTTGCTTGGTCCTCTTGTGTTCACATGCTTCTAAGACTGCTGCTGCTTCTGGTTCCTGATCCTGGCTTCGTCTGACTACCCTGCTGGTTCCTGATCCTGGCTTCGTCTGACTACCCTGCTGGTTCCTGATCCTGGCTTCGTCTGACTACCCTGCTGGTTCCTGATCCTGGCTTCGTCTGACTACCCTTCTGGTTCCTGACCTCTGGCTTCGCAAAGACTCTGCTCGGTTTCACCATCCGTTTGGACTTTTGCTTTACAGCTTTATTTTCAATAAAGCCTTCTTATTTTCATTTATCTCTTGTTGTACGTCTGGTTCATGGTTCCGTGACAAAAACATCCAGTGTGTGTATACGATCAGGTATGATGTTGTATCTATCAGGTAGTGTAAGGGTTACGCCCGCATCACAGTGACAGACCAAACTCTGACAGACCAAACTCCCCGTTTAACGCACCGCAAACAGTCCATTTGCACAACCGCAAACTCACCATTTGCACAAGGTTGGATACCAAGCTAGCCATGTCCCGTTCCTTGTCCTCACTGACGTCATTGAAGGTCTCTTCCTCCACCCAGGCACGTACAACACCAAGGGTCCCAGATAGGTGAAAACAAGCCCCCGGGACGCCTGCTGTGGTTGGTGTTCCACCTCCTCAAAGCTAACCTTCCTCCTCTGACTCCTCTTCTTCAGATTCCTCTCTCTGCATTGCCGCAGGTCCAGCAATCGACGACGACAAGGCTGCTTCTGGTGGTGATGGTGACCACAACTCTTCCTCTTCATGCTCATCTACGGCCTGATCCAGCACTCTTCGCAGGGCACACTCCAGAAAAAACGCATATGGGATGAGGTCGATGATGTTGCCTTCGGTGCGACTGACTAGGTTTGTCACCTCCTCAAAAGGACCCATGAGCCTTCAGGCATTGCGCATGAGCGTCCAGTAACGTGACAAAAAAATACCCAGCTCTGCAGAGGCTGTCCTAGCACCCCGGTCATACAAATACTCGTTGACGGCTTTTTCTTGTTGGAGCAGGCGGTCGAACATTAGGAGTGTTGAATTCCAACGTGTCGGGCTGTCGCAAATCAAGCGCCTCACTGGCATGCTGTTTCGCCGCTGAATATTGGAAAAGTGCGTGGCCGTGTAGGAACGCCTGAAATTGCCACACACCTTCCTGGCCTGCTTGAGGACGTCCTGTAAGCCTGGGTACTTATGCACAAAGCGTTGTACGATCAGATTAAACACATGTGCCATGCACGGCACATGTGTCAGATTGCCCAAATTCAATGCCGCCAACAAATTGCTTCCGTTGTCACACACCACTTTGCCGATCTCCAGTTGGTGCGGGGTCAGCCACTGATCCACCTGTGCGTTCAGGGCGGACAGGAGTGCTGGTCCGGTGTGACTCTCTGCTTTAAGGCAAGTCAACCCCAAGACGGCGTGACACTGTCGTATCCGGGATGTGGAATAGCCCCTGGGGAGCTGGGGGGGTGCAATTGATGTGGAGCAAGATGCAGCAGCAGAAGAGGACTCAGCAGAGGAGGTTAGCGAAGAGGATGGAGTAGGAGGAGTAGAGGAGGTGGCAGCAGGCCTGCCTGCAATTCGTGGCGGTGTCACCAACTCCTCTGCAGAGCCATGCATTCCATGCTTGGCAGCCGTCAGTAGGTTTACCCAATGCGCAGTGTACGTGATCTACCTGCCCTGACCGTGCTTTGCAGACCAGATATCAGTGGTCAGATAGACCCTTGCCCCAACACTGTGTGCCAGACATGCCATGACTTCCTTTTCCACAATAGAGTACAGGTTGGGGATTGCCTTTTGTGAAAAAAAAATTCGACCGGGTACCTTCCACTGCGGTGTCCTAATAGCTACAAATTTTTTGAAGTCCTCAGACTCCACCAGCTTGTATGGTAAACGCTGGCGGGCTAAGAGTTCCAACAAGCCAGCTGTCAGACGCCGGGCAAGGGGGTGACTCTGTGACATTGGCTTCTTACGCTCAAACATTTCCTTGACAGACACCTGACTCTGGGCAGATGAGCAGGAACTTCTGAAGGTAAGAGGCGGAGTGGCGGGTGGTTGAGACGGGGCAAGAAGGACAGCAGTGGTTGACGTGACTGAAGATGCTGAACCAGGAGGAGGATGGTGGCTTTGAGTTTGTGTGCTGCTTGTACTCATCATGTGTTGATCCCATAGGCGTTTGTGATGTGAGATCATGTGCCTTCGCAAAGCAGTTGAACCTAGGTGGGTGTTGGACTTCCCACGACTCCGTTTCTTTTGGCACAGGTTGCAAATAGCATCGCGGTTATCAGAGGCAGACACACAAAAAAATGCCACACTGCTGAGCTTTGCAATGACGGCATTCTGGTGGTGGCAACAGCATGCGTTGATTGCTGTGCTGTCTGGCTGACCCCGGGTGCCGATACATGCTGTCTGACTGTGCCACTAGCTCCTTTTGACGACCGCCCCCTGCTTCCAGCTAGTCTCCTCCTCCTCTCTGTCTCCCCATCTGAACTTTCCCCCTGTTCTTCTTCTCTTCGAGCGGGCACCCACGTGACATTCACGGACTCATCGTCATCATCAAATGGTTCACTTGTATCTGACAACTCAGCAAAGGAAGCAGCAGCGGATACAACATCATCATCACACCGTACGTCCATGTGTGTAATGATGCCTGACTGAGACATATCCCTGTTATCTACATCCTCTGGCAATAATCGTTGCGCATCACTCATTTCTTCCAACTGATGTGTAAATAACTCCTCTGACAGATCAAGTAAAGCGGCTGTGGTGCTAGTGTTGGTGGTGGCGGCTGGTGGGCGAGTGAGCTGGAAGAACCATCCGTGCGTCAAGGTTCCGAGCAGAAGCTGTAGAAGATTGGGTGTCCTGTATAAGCCAGTCAACTATGTCTTCAGAATTTTTCGAGTTCAGGGTACGTGGCCTCTGAACACTGGGCATTATTCTAGGGTCAAAGGAAATCACAGCACCACGACCACGACGGCCCCTGCGGTGTGGCCTGCCTCTGCCTGTCATTTCTTTTAGATTAGTGGTACTATGTGTGCAAGGTACTGTGCCACCCTATATGAGTGGTGGGCAGTGGGCACAGTACAGTCAGTGGGCCTGACACACACTGGCAGGCAACTGCAATTATATTAGGGAGAAAAAAATAAATGACTTTTTTATCTGCTAGGTACTGTGCCACCCGATATGAGTGGTGGGCAGTGGGCACAGTACAGTCTGTGGGCCTGACACTCACTGGCAGGCAACTGCAATTATATTACAGAGAAAAAATTAAATTACCTTTTTATCCGCAAGGTACTGTGCCACCCGATATGAGTGGTGGGCACTGGCAGTAGGCACAGTACAGTCAGTAGGCCTGACACACACTGGCAGGCAACTGCATTTATATTACAGAGGAAAAATTAAATGACTTTTTTATCTGCAAGCTACTCTGCCACCCGATATGAGTGGTGGGCAGTGGGCACAGTACAGTCAGTGGGCCTGACACTCACTGGCAGGCAACTGCAATTATATTACAGAGAAAAAATTAAATGACTTTTTTATCTGCAAGGTACTGTGCCACCCGATATGAGTAGTGGGCACACAGTACAGTCTGTGGGCCTGTGGCCTCTCACACACAGGCAGGCAACTGCAATATATATATATATTTTTAAAAAAGTGCTCTTAAAAACTCTTTGAATGAGAAGGTGTGTCCAAACTTTTGGTCTGTACTGTATATTTATATATATTTATATGGATTTAGTTAGAAATCATCTCTAATGTGCCCCCAATAATTAAATTGTCATCCGATACATAATTGGCGAACCCCGGTGTGGTAAAACAAAGGCCTCATGCACACGGCCGTTGTTTTGGTCCGCATCCGAGCCGCAGTTTTGGCGGCTCGGATGCAGACCCATTTACTTCAATGGGGCCGCAAAAGATGCGGACAGCACTCCGAAAAAGATGCGGACCACAAAACACAGAATGGTCGTGTGCATGAGGCCAAAGCGTACCGCTCTCAGATCTGTCTACTTTGTATTTATTCACAACACACACCCCTAAAGCCTCAT
Organism: Bufo bufo; assembly: GCF_905171765.1. Taxonomy (NCBI): domain Eukaryota; kingdom Metazoa; phylum Chordata; class Amphibia; order Anura; family Bufonidae; genus Bufo; species Bufo bufo. The sequence continues at coordinate 144,672,075 of NC_053396.1, read as the reverse complement.
TCATACGTCCGTGTTTGCGCTCAAATCTGTGAGAAGGTGGACAGTGATGCATCCGTGAACCTGTCTGTGAAGGATCCGTGTTGGGTCCGTGTGTTCGTTTTTTGCTGTCCATGTGTTATCTGTGTTTCACTGACACTGAACAGCTGAATTTTTTTTTTCAAAGCATCTCTTCCTAATGATCCGTGAAACCATCCATGATGCCATCCGTGTTGCATCCGGGGTTTTCACGGACTCATAGACTATAATGGGCATGATGGATCCGTGAACAAGGATAAAATAGAGCATGCATCCGTGCTAAAAGAACGGACCCACGGACCATGCTAAAACACTGATGTGTGAATACACATTTTAAAATGAATGGGAATGTGTGCTGTCCGTGGAGAACTGACATGTGAATGAGGCTTAAGGGTTGCTGTCAAGTGCACCACTGCTAACGTCTAATTGCCAATCCCACTTGACACGTTTCCTGTGTCCCTTGTTATAGACAATTCTTCATGAGCAAGGACAAGTGGTAATACATGAAAGTGTAGCAGAGAAAGCTGAGACGCACGGAGTGGAACTGCACATGTTGTGTGCAGAGTCTCTGGCACTAGTATGGCCGTGAGCACCCGGCTGTACGCACTGTTTAAATAGGGAAAAGCCGTGGGTTGAGTACGGGCACTGTCCATCAGGACATATTCAGCGGAGGAGGGGTGCCTGAAAGGCAGCTGATGCGCTCCAGATCCCAGAGTGTCCCAATACCATGTCTGTGATGTGCGCCTACCCTGAAAATCTAAATTATAATGGGGGGACCTTTAGGCAGCTTTAAATGGGTCAGGCAACCTGAGGATAGGGACAGTGGCGTACATAGAGAAGTAAGGACCACATAGCAAGGATCAAACCAAGCCCCCCACACAGGACAGAAGGGTTTCTGCCTAAACTCCTTTCAATGACCATTGAGCCATTTTTCCATTGCCTCATTAGTTAAAAGTTGATCCTTTAGATGGTAGAGTCGTGACCAAGTTTTCACCCCCAGTAGAAGAGGGGATGATCTAAACTGGGCCTCCTCTTGCCCTGGGTCCCATAGCAGTCACATTGTCTGCCAGTATGGTAGTTATGCCCCTGTATAGGGAATAGGTGTGGAAGCTGAGGCGGAGAAAATGGGGATAAGTAGAAACTACGCTATAACAAGAGCAGCTCTGACACAACAAAAAAATCTGTGATGCTGTAAATTGTCCATCTCCGACATGTGGACAGACATGGAAAAGGAGGGAATAAAAAGGTGCCGTATGGTGATGTTAAAGAATAGTCAAAGGCGTCACTCCCCCAGTCGTATTTTTAATTGTATTCATCACCCTTTTTAATTACCTTTAGAGGGACAGTGCTGAAGGATGCCAGCAAGTTGACATACTGAGCCTAAGCATTCATACCGCCCCTGCTACATAAGCTACAGTATCAGGTTGGATCGACAAGGGAGACTCATAAATCATCAATAATGCCCTGTAATCCCCCATTTGTAGGTAATAGATATAATCCAATTAGATTAATGAATGGATGCTAAGGCTCAAGACAGCAGAGCTGTCAGAATGAAAGTAAAGGTAAAAGCTCTTATAAGGCCCCACTAAAGCACAGGGGCAATTATGTAGAATCTTGAAAAGTGCGCTGAGGTAGAGTATATTTAATAGACACGGCCGATATTATCCAGTTGGGACAATATTTGTAGTATAGTATCGTATAAATCTGAGGAAGACATTACAAATGGGAGGAGCCTCAGGTGGTATAGGGGCATTTGTTATTTAGATCCAGATGCTGATTTCAGTTAGATAATATTTGATGTTCATCAGAAAGAAGCAATATACTGTTAATAGGAGTTAAGGACCACATGTTGTAATCTATTGTACATTGCGAACATTCTCTAGGCTATACCATACCTGGTCCCCTGAATGGTAGAAGAAAGCTAAACTCACCTAGTTGCCATGGAAAGAAGGAATGTAGATGATAGCAGTATATAGGTTGTCTGTTCACACCATGTTGTCTGCTGGTTTAAACTTATCCTAGACAGGATTTAAATAGTATGTGGGATGGAAGTGTTACATCCGAACTGGAACTGATGTGGAGATACTTTAATAACTGAAGAAAGGTCTATAAGAGGGATTATGGATGGGCGGAAGGTGCAATAATGCTAGAGTAAATAAGGTAGACTTACTGTGTCCCCAAAGAATGTCCCTGGTCAAAGTTTTATCAAAACCACCAGATCATTTCTTCTAGACACTACAGTATGTCATTTCTACAATTGATAGAACATATAGGCCCACTCTCTAAAGAAACCTATTTGCTCACATGGGATGTTAGTAGTCTGTACACATCAATAGAATATGATAAGGGCATTAGAGCAACTAAACTCTTACTACAAGAAGCCAACATACCTGAGAAATCAGCACATCAAATATTATCTAACTGAAATCAGCATCTGGATCTAAATATCAAATTCCCCTATACCACCTGAGGCTCCTCCCATTTTTCATGTCTTCCTCAGAATTATACGATACATGGAATTCTACCTCAATCTTCTCAACCTGGTACTCAGAGAAAATTACTTCCTGTTTGAAGGTATATTCTTCTTACAGAAACAAGGGACTGCAATGGTCTCACATGTAGCGCCACCTTACATCAATCCACTTTTTACACAATCTGTAAAAATTTGTAAATTATATATAGATAACATATTCTGCATTTAGGACGGCCCTTTGGAGACTCTGAATACATTTCATCAGTTCATCAATACTATATATCCTGAACTTCAATTTACAATACACCTCAGAATTATACGATACTATACTAAAAATATGGTCACAACCGTGTCTATTAAATATACTCTTCCTCAGCGCACTTTTCGGGATTCTACATAATTGTGTACTATATGCTCTTTAAGATTGTACTATGTTAATTTGCTTTATAACAGTTTAATCGCAGACAGATATTGTATACTTGGATTTTTATTACTACCATCTCTGATACTCATATGTAATTTTTGTATTTTGTCATGCAGTGTTTGAGAAAGGTCCAAGTAGGACAGAAACGTCACATGTACACGTTAAAGTTGCTTTGCATATGAAAACCAAATAAAAATAAGCATAGTACTTCAAACAAATCTCAAGGAGTGCTGAACTTTAATTTCTTTATTGATTACTACGGGGTTGGGACACCACAACTTAAGCACCCTAACAACATATCACGATTGCCGCATCCTTCTAAGAGTATTACATACAATTTTAATAAAGGCACTTAAAAGGGGTGCAGCATGCTCTAAATTTATCTCTATAGAAGTTCAGAAAATAGAAAAGCAATTGCACTATTTTCTAATATCCTATAGCAAATCCACCTATCCATTTACAACTATGGAGCTGCCAATTTTTTTTTGCCATTGCCCAGTTATTTTCAGAACTCCCATAGCGGTGAATAGAGGGTGGCTGTGAATGCTTGCCTGCTCTCTGTTCACTTTGGGGCTCCCATTTTGGAGTTAGGAGAAGGTCTCAGGCATAGGAAGCACATCTATATGACATAGGGCCCCACAGTAAAATTATAATTATATATAGGTGAAAATTAGAATACCGTGCAAAAGTCCATTTATTTCAGTAATGCAAATTAAAAGGTGAAACTTACATATGAGAGACTCATTACAGCGAGATATTTCAAGTCTTTATTTGTTAGAATTTAGATGATTATGGCTTACAGCTTATGAAACCCCAAAGTCTCAATTTTGTGATACCCTTTGCTCAGGGGGTATGGATTAATTAGCTGACTAAAGTGTGACACTTTGAGCCCAGAATATTGAACCTTTTCACAAAATTCAAATTTTAAGCTGCATTAATGCCATTCCTTTTAATTTGCATTACTGAAATAAATGGACTTTTGCATGGTATTCTAATTTTTCGAGTTTCACCTGTACATATATTTGTATGTGTTTACACATGCCCTATATTGCCAGATTGAACATTAATTGTATACCATTTTTTATTTTTTATTTATTAATTTAATTTGCATATGTTGATTCAATTTGTATTTTAAAATGTATAATTCAATTTGTCGAAGTTTCATGAAATCAATGTCAATCTGAACAAATAAGTTATATTTATATAGATTTATACAGATATTTGTACAAATTGTGCCAGAGAGTGACTGTCAACTGTTTATAATGCAAAATAACATAACTATCTAAACATTCTGAAACAAAAAGTGGAACCTAATAATTAGGATTTATAACATGGAAAAACGAATCCTCATTTGTAATTATTCAGTAAATAAAAAAGGCATATCTCATCTATGTCAAGAACCCACTGTACTATGGCAAGAACCCACTGTACACTGTTCTGTATTCAGCTAAGCGTTAGGTAAAGTATTTGTGTGCCTCTGTAGTTACCAGCATACACACTTTAGATGAATAAAAGAATAAAGCAACTCAAGCATAACTTTTGTTTGATTTTTTAAGGGTCACCAAGGAGAGGATTGATACACTCTCATTCCCACTTTTGGGCTTTGCAGTTTATTATAAATCTTTGGTGTAGAAAAACATGATATTCCAAACTTTTATAGAAGGATAGGCTATAGTATTTTATAGAAGGATAGATAATAGTATTTTATTACTATTCTCCAAGGGTAATTTCATCCAGCAGCAACCTGATATATTTTATGTGATCATCTTTAAATAGGCCCTAAGATTTTTTTTTTTCAAGTACTACCGTATATTCTGTATTATTTAAAGCGGATGTGTCATCAGATCAACCTTACTAACCTAGGCACATAGCTTGGTAAGGGTGATCCTGCAATTTAAACTAATACCTTCCTCCTCACTGAATGCTGGCACCATGGTTGTTGATAAAATGGTACTTTTATTCCTTTGCCGGCAGGCAATTTTGGGCACCTGGAGGCTGGCTTTTTTCAGTACAAGCACCGCTATGCAACGCCTGAGGTCTAAACGCACCCCTTCCCCTTGATTGACACCACTATACCAAGTCGACCTCTTTGCAGGGTTGGTGTTTGTTCACACCGAGTAGAAAGTACGTGAATAATGAAAAAACACATCTTTTCAGCCCAGCACAAGGCTCAGTTCCCACACAAGAGATTGCCAGAGCTCCTCTGTCAGAGAGAGGTAATCATTCCTAGCTGACACTGCCAGCTGGGTTCTTTATAGGCCAGTCAAAACCCGGTCTGGAACGTGGGGAGTAGTTACCCACCCAGCACTTTGACTACTCCCAATAAGAGCCATCCCGGATCAGCTATACAGCCATACTAAAATAGCAAAGTGTCAATCAGCATTTGCTGCCGCTGACACCTGAGAATACCGGCTCTTACTTCACTGAGGCCAGGAACCTGGGTGACACATACCTTCCGTCAACAACGGACCCTTGCACCTTCCTACAGTAGTTATCACTCAGAGGGTAACGGTTTATATCTCTATGTGATCATTTGAAATACTAGGCCGTGATCCATGTTAGTGCATCTCAAGTTAAATTTTAGTTTGGGGGGAGGAATAGCACATATGCGTGTCTTACAATACAAATGGTAGCAGTTTATATATAACATGATAACATGAAATACTAGGCCGAAATATAAAGGGTAATGGTTTATATTTCTGAGTGATAACGTGTAATACTAGATTTAAATCCATATCTGTGGATTTCTAGACAGTTCTGTCTTTTTTTTTTTTTTTTGGGGGGGGGGGGGGGGTTGTATATATGTGTGTCTCCCGAAGAACAGCCAGGGTCATGTCTACTTTGGGATCTGGTGATGCTGCTGACACTGTGGGTGGATTAGGCCCAAAACTCAGCTGACTGTTTCTGTGCAGGTATCTTCCAGCAGTATTTTTCCACACTGCCAGAAGACAGAAACATTGCCCTGTGAAAGCTCTGTAAGAATTAAATAAGTCGTGAGCAGCAAAACACATATATAGGCACCAAAGCTCTACTGAACCACGTGAAGCAGCATCACCCCATCATGTGGGCAAATAAAGGTGGCAGACAGCTACTGAAACAAGTTACCTCCTTCTCCCGGTCTCCCATGCAGCAGCCAGGCATCATTCACAGACAGTAAAGTGTCTTTCACATCATCGTGCTCGCTTTTTGCCTCTCCCGCTCAGACTTCTCCTCCCCTCCATCATCAACAGAATGCATGGCCCGGAAACAAAACTCTATACGGCCAAGTTGCAAGTTTCTGGTGGTGCAGTGACTGCCGTACCATTTAGTAGAGTCTGCCGCCTTCAAGGAGCTGATTGCGTGCACTCATTCTTGCTGAAAGATACCTAGCCACCATTATTTTTCAATATTTCCTGACATGTACTCTTGCTCCCTGTGATTCTCTCTGTGTGGCAGGGTTTATGTCACGGTGAACACCTGGGGCTGCTGTTACAGGTAGTTACACTACATGTAGTTCAAGACCCACCGAGGCAATGTTTTTTTGCGGCAGCATTGAAGAAGCACCCTGGCAACATGGCCAGGTCCTTTTGACCTAACCACAATTTTGTGGGCCTGGTTCCCACACCAGGTACTTTTCCACCTTTCCCCTCCCCAACAGCAGTAGGGCACGGTGTTGCTTCCAGTCAAGCGTTGCCATGCCATGTTGGAGCTGATAGGCCTGGGCAAGAGTAGCCACACAGGCGAGCACTATGCATCTGCCACTACTACCACTACCACCACTAATACTACTACTACTACTACTATTCCTACTACTACCCATAGACAGCCGATCTAGTGCTTTTTAACTTCCATGCTATGCTGCTTCTGCTGCTGCTTATATTGCGGCCACATACCACTATATCTGTACCCTTTACACATCCACACTGCACTGCTGCTGCTCTCAATTCAAAAGGAGAATTATTTTAGGCTTGTTTACAAGGAGCCACTTTTTCTTTTGACAATACATGTGTTTTGATTAGGCAGGCATTATGACCTCGTCAAGGCATAATTTTGGATAACACTTATTTTTTTCCCATAACACCATGCGTTCAAACACCTGTCCATCTGCCCCCGATAAGGGATAATTTTCAAAAGATTTGTAATATGAAAAGGCTTAACATATGTGACAGTACTCGATGATGATGTAGCTGATCGAGCTTGGGAGCGAGGTGACAAAGGGGTTTCATCATCATCGGGAGAAGAGGGTGGCAGCTTGCCCGTGAGCCAGCTGCGGAGAAAGCAAGTCGCTAGTGTGGGCGGGAGTCAGCAGGGTGGCAGCAGTGGGAGGTCGGTAGCCAAACGTGCCCGGGGTAGACGACCCGCTTAGCGGGAGCCTACCTGCCCGGGAAATAGCGGTGCAGTGGTTCAAGGAGGCAGCGGCAGTAGCAGTCAGTCAGTGTGTAGTGTTGGGAGTAAAATCACCTACTCGACCGTCTGGCTGTTTTTTTTAAGCCGTTTGAGGAGGTGAATGTGGCTATATGTAGAATCCATGGGCAGAGGGTGAAGCGTGGCCGTTGTTCCAATTTTGGCACTATGGCCCTGTGTTAACATATGCAGCATCACCATAAAGTGGCCTGGGAGAACCGTGACTCCAATGTTGTGGTCCAGCCTGCCACAGCAACCACTGTATCACCCACTGGCACGCACCTGGATTCTGGCAGTGAAGGCTCCAACACCTCAACCGGAGGGAGCTGTCTGTACTTCACATCATCTGCTGGTCCTGATGCTCCTGCTCATCCTCCTTCTACTCCTCATCACTAGTGTTAGGCTAGCATGCTCGGCCAAACACTAATTTTACTTGAGCATTGCAATGCTCGGCACATCGCAATATTCAGCCGAATACCGCGTGTGCTCAAGCCCGATGCTCGAGTTTCCTCCCCACACGTTTGATGGCTGCTAAATAGCCAATAAACGTGCAGGTAAGTACTGCCATTCACTGTCATGCCGTAGCCATGTTGGCTACTGGCATTACAGTGATTGGCTGGATGGATATAGCACCCGATGACACGTGTTTGCCTCAGTATTAGTCAGGGAGAGCTGCAGAGCAGAAGGAAGAGATAAAGTAAGAAGTGAAATAGGAATATTTGAGTATTTATACTTGTTATACAGTAGACCCAAAAGTCCTTTTAAGGACTATTATTGTGTGTGGCAACAATATATATTTTTTGAGCAACCTGCGCAAAATTGCTAAAACTTGTTAGAGACCCAAAAGTCCTTTTCAGGACTATTGTGTGTGGCAGCAATATATATTTTTAGCGCAACATGCGCTAAATAGCTTGCAATTGTTTGGCCGCTGCAGACAGCGACATTATCTGCGCTACATCTCCTGTCTAACGTGTGTGCAGCCTAAAAATATCTGTGACATCCAGTGTACTTTTCCCGACAGTGTCCGCTGCGGACAGTTACGTTACTTGCACTACATATCCTGTATAACATTTGCGTATCCGAAATATCAGTGACATTTAGTCTAATTATTTTGCTGCTGGTGGCAGTGACATTACCTGCTCTACATCTCGAGTATAATGTTAGCGCATCCGAAATATCAGTGACATTCAGTGTAAATTTTTTTTGCCACTGGTAAAAGCGACATTATCTGCGTTACATCTCCTGTGTAATATGTGCGCAGCCTAAAAATATCTGTGACATCCAGTGTACTTTTTCTGTAGACGGTGTCCGCTGCGGACAATTACATTACCTGCGCTACATCTCCTGTATAACGTTTGCGTATCCAAAAATATCAGTGGCATTCAGTGTAATTTTTTTTTCTGCTGGTGGCAGCGACATTACCTGCGCTACATCTCCTGTGTAACATTTGTGCATCCTAAATATCAGTGACATCCATTCAGCATAATTTTTTATTAGGCGGTGGTGACAGTAACATTACTTGCCCTATACCTCCTGTTTAACGTGTGCACATCCTAAAAATATCTGTGACATTTACAAAACCTGCACTACTGTACGTTTGACATACTTGCAAGCATATATACCATTTAATATTCGCAAGGTGAGCAGTAAGGGATGAGGAAGTGGCTGTGCTGCTGATGGTGCACGCAAAGGCTGTGGCCATGGGCGCAGTGAAACTGTGCCTGCTGCCAGAGCACAAGAAACACACTCATCCACAATACATAGCTTCATGTCCCAGTTTGCAGGGCGGCACAGGACTCTCAAAGTCAGACCAATGCGACTAGGTGGTCAGTTGGATTGCAGCGGATAATGCTTCCAGTCAGTTAAGCACCACCCTGTCTTCCTCAAAGTCCAGTCTCAGTAGCCAAGAGTCTGGTCAACAGAATCCTCACCCTAATACTCCTTCCACGCACTATGGAGAGTCTTGGCAAACGAGTGATCCCACACTCGGATATTCCGAGGAGCTGTTTTAATCGCTATTCCATAATTTGGGCCTCTCGCCAAGCCCGTTTGAAGAGGGACTTGAGGAGATCTTGTCCCCTGATTCCCAAACTCTGGAGCATCTACAGTCAGAAGAAGATGATGGTGGGGAACGGCAATTAGTGTTTCACGAGGTGGATGATGATAATGAGACACAGTTGCCAATAAGTCAGCGGCCATTAGTGTCTCAAGAGGTTGTTGATAAGGATGAGACACAGTTGTCAATAGGTGAAGTTGTTGTTAGGTCAACAAGTCAGGAGGATGACCAGAGTGAGGAAGTGGAAAAGGAGGTGGTGGACGACTAAATCACTGACCCAACCTGGGAAGGTAGCAAGCCGAGCGAGGACAGCAGTACAGAGGGGGACAGATCCTCAGCACCACAACAGGTGGTTGGGAGAGGCAGTGGGGTGGCAAAAGGGAGAAGGCGGGCCACACCAAACAGGCCTGCAACTGTTCCCCGGAGCACCCCCTTGTGACAATCTCCCTTGCCAAGGGCTAGGTGTTCCGCAGTCTGGTGCTTTTTGGAGGAAAGTGCGAACGATAAAAGAATTGTCATTTGCAAACTGTGCCGTACCAAAATGAGCAGGGGTGTGAACACTAGCAACCTCACCACCACCAGCATGATCTGCCACATGGCATCAAAGCACCCTAGGTGGGTCGAACGCCTGGGTCCACAATCAGTGTCTGCGGGTCACACCACTGCCTCCTCTTCCCCTGTGTTACATGCTGGCCAATCCCCTGTCCAAGACTCAGGCCCAGATGTCTCTCGCCATGCACCTGGACCTTCACAAGCAACATCAGCTAGCATATCCACTTCTGTGTTTAAGCGCAGCGTACAGATGTCTATACCCCAGGCCTTTCAATGAAAGCACAAATACCCACCCACCCACAGACCATAGCACTAAATGCGCAACTTTCCAAATTGCTGGCCCTGGAAATGTTGCTTTTTAGGCTTGTGGACACTAAGGCTTTCCACAGCCTGATGGCGGCAGCTGTCCCGCGGAACTCTGTCCCAAGCCGCCAATATTTTTCACGGTGTGCAGTCCCAGCCTTACACAAGCATGTGTCCCGTAACATTACAAGTGCCCTGACCAACACAGTTATTGGGAAGGTCCACTTAACGATAGCAAAGACAGATGCACTCTGCGGACTTATGTTTAAATTGAGAGATTAGCCAGCATATCCTACTGTGGAGGACATGCCTGAGCCCGAGCACCGCGCCAAGGTTTCTCAAGTAGCTCAGGTCCTAACACTCACCTACCTGAGCCATATGGGCAATACCAGGGACCAGTGGGCGAATTACAGGAGCGTGAGGTCCGACTTACAGACAACTCGCCAGTTACCTCCAGCATGGAACCATGCTAGCAATGGGAGGAGGGAGGATTCTGCGAGTCCCACTCAAGATTGACTGATATGGCCCAGGCCTCGCAGGTGCACCTACAGTAAATGTAGCCTTTGGATGGAAAACAGGCACATTTAAATTGGAGTTTATACACCTCCAGTTATCTCTATATACAAACAAACTGAAAAAAATGGTGTGGTGTTTAACAGGTAGGAAGTGCTCAAACCCATATGCAGTTGTGCATATATATAAAGGGGAGCAAATCCTGCACTTGTGGCCCGTTGCTAATGGCGAGCCCCAGCAAAAATGCATACATTGAAGGATTCCCGCAGCGGACCACAAGTACCACAATAAACATCCTACACCAGATAGCAATTATGTGGATGTGATAACCAATATAATTATATAATAACAGCACAGACAGGTGCACTCTGTGGACTTACCAAATCCTCAAACTGATGTTAAAAGTAAGAGATTAGCCAACATATCCTACTGTGGAGGACATGTTTAAGCCCGAGCACTGGGCGAAGGTTTCTCAAGTAGCTCGCGTCCTAACACTCACCTACTTGAACCGTATTGGCAATAACAGGGGCCAGTGGGCGAATTACAGGAACGTGAGGTCCGACTCACAGACAACTCGCCAATTGCCTAATTTGGGTTTGAGCACTTCCTGCCTGTTTAACACCATGCCAAATTTTCAGTTTGTTTGTATGTCACCCTGCCACTATGTGGTCTCCTGATGCTGCTCCTACCTCCACTCTATGTCACCCTGCCACTCTGTGACCTCCTGATGCTGCCTCCACCTTCAAACTATGTCACCTTGTCACTCTGTGGTCTCCTCATGCTGCTGCCACCTCCACACTATGTCACCTTGCCACTCTGTGGCCTCCTGATTCTGCTGCCACCTCCACACTATGTCACCTAGCCACTCTGTGACCTCCTGCTGCTTCTGCCACCTCCACACTATTTCACCTTGCCACTCTGTGGTCTCCTCATGCTGCTCCTATCTCCACCCTATGTCACCTAGCCACTCTGTGTCCTCCTGATGCTTCCTCCACCTCCAAACTATGTCACCTTGTCACTCTGTGGTCTCCTCATGCTGCTGCCACCTCCACACTATGTCACCTTTCCACTCTGTGGCCTCCTGATTCTGCCGCCACCTCCACACTATGTCACCTAGCCACTCTGTGGCCTCCTGATGCTGCTGCTTCTGCCATCTCCACACTATATCACCTTGCCACTCTATGGTCTCCCCATGCTGCTCCTAACTCCAGCCTATGCAGCCTATGTCACATTGCCACTCTGTGGCCTCCTGATGCTGCCTCCACCTCCAAACTCTCTCATTGTGCCACTCTGTGGCCTCGTGATGCTGCCACCACCACCAAACTCTGTCATTGTGCCACTCTGTTGCCTCCTGATGCTGCCGCCACCTACAGATTCTGTCATTGGGCCACTCTGTGGTCTCCTCATGCTGCCTCCACCTCACCACTATGTCATAGGGCCACTCTGTGGACTTCTCATGCTGTCCCCACCCTCCCCACTTCATGAATGTGCCACTATTTAGCCTTTTTGATTTGGCTGACATCATAATTTATTTAACCCTTCTTCTGAACAGTCAGAAGTTAGGTAAAATGAGACGCACAACAGATCCTCTCTGTGTAGCAGCTGTAAGGCCTGTATGGTACCATCAGAATTGGCTTATGATTTGGTAGCCAAAAGCAGGAGTGGGTACAAAACACAGAAGACTTGCAAATATTCCGTTCACGTGCCATCTCAGTTTTGGATCCACTCCTGTTTTTTTTTGGCTTTTATTTCACTAACAAAACAGACCCCTATGTGTGTTACTGCAAGGCACAGTGTTCTACACCACTAGAAAGGCTCTCTGCAGCCAGGAAATAGCCGTTTTTTTGTATGTAATTCGCCGCAAATAAATTCTGATCAAACCAAATTGTTCCCCAAAAAATTGTCGAAACGGCGAATAGAATTTTTGAAAAATTTGCTCATCTCTATTTGTAACAACGTGCGTTTACCCATAGCTATGTATGTCAGTGTGACTAAGACATTATTTACTAAGCCGTGCTGATGGTGGATCACTGAAGTTATGTAGAGGCACCAGGCTCTACATATCTTATTGTATCCACCGCCGATTATAAATGTAAGACAGCTTCCTTGAGTTCTTACATTTAGACTATTTTCTAATTGATCCATTTGTGGACATTTGCCCCTGTTTCTCCTCTGCAAAATCTTTAACTCCTTACTTTATTTCACTTTAAAAGGTTAACTTGCATTGATTTACACTGTTTAATACTGTGTAACTGCATATTATATATGTGTTGTCATCAGGGCTTTTTTTCTCAGAGAAAAGGCGGTGGAACTCACCCCCCCTCCCCTGGCCACGCCCCTAACCACTTCTAGGACCGCCCCCTAAAACCGCCCCTTTAGAGAACAGGCATGCAAGTAAAATTGCCAGTGACGGTCGTGACAGCGAGGCTGCCAGTGCCCTAGTCCACACATGGGCAGCGCAGCCTGGCCTGGCCCCTTCCTTCCCTCCCAGTATAAAATGCCCCTATACAGAGCCCCCATATAAAATACCCCTTCTTTTTAGCCTCCTTAGATGTCCCTATAGTGCCACCCAATAATGTGCCAGAAATAAGTGCCCCAATAGATGCCCCCCAATCATGTACCAGTAAGATGTGCCCCCATATCATGTGCCAGTAAGCTGTGCCCCCATAGATGCCCCCCAATCATGTGCCAGTAATAAGAGACCCCCACCATCATGTGCCAGTAGCCTGAGTGCCCCCCTATCATGTGCCAGTAGCCCCCTATGATGTGCCAGTAGCTCCCCTATCAAGTGCCAGTAGCCCCCCTATCAAGTTCCAGTAGCCCCCCTATCAAGTGCCAGTAGCCTCCTATCATGTGCCAGTAGCCCCCTTATGTGCCAGTAGCCCCCCTTATGTGCCAGTAGCCCCCCTTATGTGCCAGCAGCCCCCCTTATGTCTGTTCCAGCTCAGCAGCCCCCCTTATGTCTGTGCCAGCAGCCCCCCTTATGTCTGTGCCAGCAGCCCCCCTTATGTGCCAGTAGCCAGTAGCCCCCCTTATGTGCCAGCAGCCCCCCTTATGTCTGTTCCAGCCCAGCAGCCCCCCTTATGTCTGTGCCAGAAGCCCCCCTTATGTCTGTGCCAGAAGCCCCCCTTATGTCTGTGCCAGCAGCCCATTTTATGTGCCAGTAGCCAGTAGCCCCCCTTATGTGCCAGCAGCCCCCCTTATGTCTGTTCCAGCCCAGCAGCCCCCCTTATGTATGTGCCAGAAGCCCCCCTTATGTCTGTGCCAGCAGCCCCCCTTATGTCTGTGCCAGAAGCCACCCTTATGTGCCAGCAGCCCCCCTTATGTGCCAGTAGCCAGTAGCCCCCCTTATGTGCCATCAGCCCCTCTTATGTGCCAGTAGCCAGTATCCCCCCTTATGTGCCAGAAGCCCCCCTTATGTCTGTGCCAGCCCAGCAGCCCCCCTTATGTGCCAGGATTGTCATTTTTACATATAAAAAATTATAATAATAAACTTATACTTACCTCCTCCAGGATGCGATGCAGGCTTACCTCCTCCAGGATGCGCTGTCTCAGGCGGCGCGATGACGTCATGCTGGCAGCCTATCAGAGGAACAGGGAGGGGACACACCTCTCCCTGCCCTGCCGCATTACAGACATTTGTATTGCCGTCCTGAGGACGGCGATACAGATGAGATGACTTTGGAGATGAGTGAGCGCTTCCACAATGGAAGCACAGCGCTCATCTCCTGCTGTGCCCTGCTGGCACCCCCCTCCTGACAGCGCCCTGGGTGGCTGCCCGGCCCTGCAGTAACTAAAGGGGGGCGGGGTCGAGTCGGCAGAAAATTGGTGGCGGAACGCCGTTCCGGGGAGTTCCGCCAGAAAAAAAGGCCTGGTTGTCATATATATCCTGCTTGTTTGCACTGTATTTGCACGGAACTTTGGAAAGGATTAATGAACCCGACAACTTTTAGGACTTTCCAGCTAATAGTAAAAATCTAGTGATTTTCCACAGCTACAGGGTTTAAAGAAGAACATGTTTTGGAGGGAAAAAGCCAGACTTGTTTACCACCAAAACCAGACAGATTGATCTTTTGAATGTCTGGTTTAGCTACCGTATGTTGTTATGTCTGAAAACCTGTTTTGTCTGGAAAAACTGTTGTGTCTTTGCCACTGAGTATCATTGAAGCTCTAACGCAAGTCTATGACAGATGGGAGTTGTAACATTGTAACTGTTTGGGCTGACTTTCTTCACTCCACCTCTCCCACTAGAAGGTTCTAGTTCAGCCAGAAACTGTGTATAAGGAGAGCAGTCAGAACCCCTAGTGTTCTGCAGTTAGGGATCAGCGCTTAGAAGAGGAGTCTCTGCCAGACTATTAAGAGTCCAGAAGAAGATGCTGAGATGGAAATACTCTGCCACAGACGCTGGGCCTACAGTCATAGCAGAGGATCAGGCTTCACGTCACCCACCACTGGAACAGGCCACTGTCACACATTTAGGCCCCGGCACCCAGACAGAGGAGAGGTTCATTAAACTTTGGGTTACCCCGCAATATAATGGTAAAATGAAATTAAAAATAGTATTGAATGAGGAAGTGCCCTGGAGTAGAATAATATATGGTTAAGGGGAGGTAGTTAATATCTAATCTGCACAAGGGATAGACAGGTCCTGTGGGATCCATGCCTGGTTCATTTTTATGAACGTCGGCTTGTCCACATTGGCTGTAGACAGGCGGCTGCGTTTGTCTGTAATGACGCCCCCTGTCGTGCTGAATACACGTTCAGACAAAACGCTGGCCGCCGGGCAGGCCAGCACCTCCAAGGCATAAAAGGCTAGCTCTGGCCACGTTGACAATTTGGAGACCCAGAAGTTGAATGGGGCCGAACCATCAGTCAGTACGTGGAGGGGTGTGCACAGGTACTGTTCCACCATGTTAGTGAAATGTTGCCTCCTGCTAACACGTTCCGTATCAGGTGGTGGTGCAGTTAGCTGTGGCGTGGTGACAAAACTTTTCCACATCTCTGCCATGCTAACCCTGCCCTCAGAGGAGCTGGCCGTGACACAGCTGCGTTGGAGACCTCTTGCTCCTCCTCTGCCTTCGCCTTGGGCTTCCACTGGTTCCCCTGTGACATTTGGGAATGCTCTCAGTAGCGCGTCTACCAACGTGCGCTTGTACTCGCGCATCTTCCTATCACGCTCCAGTGTAGGAAGTAAGGTGGGCACATTGTCTTTGTACCGGGGATCCAGCAGGGTGGCAACCCAGTAGTCCTCACATGTTAAAATGTGGGCAACTCTGCTGTTGTTGCGCAGGCACTGCAGCATGTAGTCGCTAATGTGTGCCAGGCTGCCCAGAGGTAAGGACAAGCTGTCCTCTGTGGAAGGCGTATCGTCATCGTGCTGTGTTTCCCCCCAGCCACGCACCAGTGATGGGCCCGAGCTGCTTTGGGTGCCACCCAGCTGTGAACATGCTTCATCCTCATCCTCCTATACCTCCTCCTCATCCTCATCCTCGTCCTCCTCTTCCTCCAGTAGTGGGTCCTGTCTGGCCACATTTGTACCTGGCCTCTGGTGTTGCAAAAAACCTCCCTCTGAGTCACTTCGAAGAGACTGGCCTGAAAGTACAAAAAATGACCCCTCTTCCTCCTCTTCCTCCTGGGCCACCTCCTCTTCCATCATCGCCCTAAGTGTTTTCTCAAGGAGACATAGAAGTGGTATTGTAACGCTGATAACGGCGTCATCGCCACTGGCCATGTTGGTGGAGTACTCGAAACAACGCAACAGGGCACACAGGTCTCGCATGGAGGCCCAGTCATTGGTGGTGAAGTGTGTCTGATCCGCAGTGCGACTGACCCGTGCGTGCTGCAGCTGAAACTCCACTATAGCCTGCTGCTGCTCGCACAGTCTGTCCAGCATATGCAAGGTGGAGTTCCACCTGGTGGGTACGTCGCATATGAGGCGGTGAGCGGGAAGGCCGAAGTTACGCTGTAGCGCAGACAGGCGAGCAGCGGCAGGGTGTGAACGCCGGAAGCGCGAACAGACGGCCCGCACTTTATGCAGCAGCTCTGACATGTCGGGGTAGTTGCGAATGAACTTCTGCACCACCAAATTCAGCACATGCGCCAGGCAAGGGATGTGCGTCAAACCGGCTAGACCCAGAGCTGCAACGAGATTTCGCCCATTATCGCACACCACCAGGCCGGGCTTGAGGCTCACCGGCAGCAACCACTCGTCGGTCTGTTGTTCTATACCCCGCCACAACTCCTGTGCGGTGTGGGGCCTGTCCCCCAAACATATGAGTTTCAGAATGGCCTGCTGACATTTACCCCGGGCTGTGCTGAAGTTGGTGGTGAAGGTGTGTGGCTGACTGGATGAGCAGGTGAAAGAAGAGGAGGAGAAAGCTGAGTAGGAGGAGGAGGAGACAGGAGGCAAAGAATGTTGCCCTGCGATCCTTGGCGGCGGAAGGACGTGCGCCAAACAGCTCTCCGCCTGGGGCTTAGCCACCACTACATTTACCCAGTGTGCAGTTAGGGAGCTATAGCGTCCCTGGCCGTGCTTACTGGTCCACGTATCTGTGGTTAGGTGGACCTTGCCACAGATGGCATTGCGCAGTGCACACTTGATTTTATTGGACACTTGTTTGTGCAGGGAAGGCACGGCTCTCTTGGAGAAGTAGTGGCGGCTGGGAACAACATACTGTGGGACAGCAAGTGACATGAGCTGTTTGAAGCTGTGTGTGTCCACCAGCCTAAATGACAGCATTTCATAGGCCAGTAGTTTAGAAATGCTGGCATTCAGGGCCAGGGATCGAGGGTGGCTAGGTGGGAATTTACGCTTTCTCTCAAATGTTTGTGAGATGGAGAGCTGAACGCTGCCGTGTGACATGGTTGAGATGCTTGGTGACGCAGGTGGTGGTGTTGGTGGTACATCCCATGTTTGCTGGGCGGCAGGTGCCAACGTTCCTCCAGAGGCAGAGGAAGAGGCCGAGGCGGCGGCAGCAGCAGCAGAAGAGGCCGAGGCGGCGGCAGCAGCAGAAGAGGCCGAGGCGGCAGCAGCAGAAGAGGGAGCAGGGGGAGCCTGAGTGACTTCCTTGTTTTTAAGGTGTTTACTCCACTGCAGTTCATGCTTTGCATGCAGGTTCCTGGTCATGCAGGTTGTGCTAAGGTTCAGAACGTTAATGCCTCGCTTCAGGCTCTGATGGCACAGCGTGCAAACCACTCGGGTCTTGTCGTCAGCACATTGTTTGAAGAAGTGCCATGCCAGGGAACTCTTTGAAGCTACCTTTGGGGTGCTCGGTCCCAGATGGCGGCGGTCAGTAGCAGGCGGAGTCTCTTGGCGGCGGGTGTTCTGATTTTGCCCACTGCTCTCTCTTTTGCTACGCTGTTGGCTCGGTCTCACCACTGCCTCTTCCTCCGAACTCTGAAAGTCAGTGGCACGACCTTCATTCCATGTGGGGTCTAGGACCTCATCGTCCCCTGCATCGTCTTCCACCCAGTCTTGATCCCTGACCTCCTGTTCAGTCTGCACACTGCAGAAAGACGCAGCAGTTGGCACCTGTGTTTCATCATCATCAGAGACGTGCTGAGGTGGTATTCCCATGTCCTCATCATCAGGAAACATAAGTGGTTGTGCGTTAGTGCATTCTATCTCTTCCACCCCTGGGGAAGGGCTAGGTGGATGCCCTTGGGAAACCCTGGCAGCAGAGTCTTCAAACAGCATAAGAGACTGCTGCATAACTTGAGGCTCAGACAGTTTCACTGATATGCATGGGGGTGATGTGACAGACTGATGGGCTTGGTTTTCATGTGCCATCTGTGCGCTTTCTGCAGAAGACTGGGTGGGAGATAATGTGAACGTGCTGGATCCACTGTCGGCCACCCAATTGACTAATGCCTGTACCTGCTCAGGCCTTACCATCCTTAGAACGGCATTGGGCCCAACAAAATATCGCTGTAAATTCTGCTGGCTACTGGGACCTAAGGTAGTTGGTTCACTAGGACGTGTGGCTGTGGCAGAACGGCCACGTCCTCTCCCAGCACCAGAGGGTCCACTAACTCCACCACGACCATGTCCACGTCCGCGTCCCTTATTAGATGTTTTCCTCATTGTTCCCGTTCACCACAATTTTCAGAATGGCAAATTTGGGAATAGTTTTTCAACCCAGAACAAAAAGTGTGCTTTTACGGTCACTACAAATAACTTGACCAGCTAAAACAGTACAGATTTGGTTGAATAGAAATGTGAGGCCTGGTTTTATTTTGCGCTGTGTGACAGGTATAGGTTTAATCACAGAATCAGACTTCTATCTGCACGGTAGCGTGTGTCTTAGGTTTTTCTGAATGACACTATCAGCACCTTCAATGTAAGATATCCTTTTTGGGATAGATTTTAAGTAGGCCTCATATAGCAGAAACTAGTTATTTTGAGAATAGCAAATTTGGGAATAGTTTTTAAACCCAGAACAAAAAGTGTGCTTTTATGGTCACTACAAATAACTTGACCAGCTAAAACAGTACAGATTTGGTTGAATAGAAATGTGAGGCCTGTTTTTTTTTTGCGCTGTGTGACAGGTATAGGTTTAATCACAGAATCAGACTTCTATCTGCACGGTAGCGTGTGTCTTAGGTTTTTCTGAATGACACTATCAGCACCTTCAATGTAAGATATCCTTTTTGGGATAGATTTCAAGTAGGCCTCATATAGCAGAAACTAGTTATTTTGAGAATGGCAAATTTGGGAATAGTTTTTCAACCCAGAACAAAAAATGTGCTTTTACGGTCACTACAAATAACTTGACCAGCTAAAACAGTACAGATTTGGTTAAATAGAAATGTGAGGCCTGTTTTTTTTTGCGCTGTGTGACAGGTATAGGTTTAATCACAGAATCAGACTTCTATCTGCACGGTAGCGTGTGTCTTAGGTTTTTCTGAATGACACTATTAGCACCTTCAATGTAAGATATCCTTTTGGGATAGATTTCAAGTAGGCCTCATATAGCAGAAACTAGTTATTTTGAGAATGGCAAATTTGGGAATAGTTTTTCAACCTAGAACAAAAAATGTGCTTTTACGGTCACTACAAATAACTTGACCAGCTAAAACAGTACAGATTTGGTTGAATAGAAATGTGAGGCCTGTTTTTTTTTGCGCGGTGTGACAGGTATAGGTTTAATCACAGAATCAGACTTCTATCTGCACGGTAGCGTGTGTCTTAGGTTTTTCTGAATGACACTATCAGCACCTTCAATGTAAGATATCCTTTTTGGGATAGATTTCAAGTAGGCCTCATATAGCAGAAACTAGTTATTTTGAGAATGGCAAATTTGGGAATAGTTTTTCAACCTAGAACAAAAAATGTGCTTTTACGGTCACTACAAATAACTTGACCAGCTAAAACAGTACAGATTTGGTTGAATAGAAATGTGAGGCCTGGTTTTTTTTGCGCTGTGTGACAGGTATAGGTTTAATCACAGAATCAGACTTCTATCTGCACGGTAGCGTGTGTCTTAGGTTCTTCTGAATGACACTATCAGCACCTTCAATGTAAGATATCCTTTTTGGGATAGATTTCAAGTAGGCCTCATATAGCAGAAACTAGTTATTTTGAGAATGGCAAATTTGGGAATAGTTTTTCAACCCAGAACAAAAAATGTGCTTTTACGGTCACTACAAATAACTTGACCAGCTAAAACAGTACAGATTTGGTTGAATAGAAATGTCAGGTCTATTTTTTAGGCGCTGGGTGACAGGCTCAACTTGCCCCTGATGTAGTATATGGCCAAAAAATAACCACACTATTGATGGTTAAATGCACTTGGGTGACACAGGCTCAGCCTGCACCAGATGTAGTATATGGCCAAAAAATAACCAGACTGTTGATGGTTAAATGCACTTCGGGGACACAGGCTCAGCCTGCAGCTGATGTAGTATACAGTATGGCCAAAAAATAACCAGACTGTTGATGGTTAAATGCACTTCGGTGACACAGGCTCAGCCTGCAGCTGATGTAGGATATAGCACAAAATAACCACACTATTGATGGTTAAATACACTTGGTGATAGCTTGTGCTGGCGCACCACAAGTCACAAAATGGCCGCCGATCACCCCAGAAAAAAATGATCTAAAAACGCTCTGGGCAGCCTTAAAAAAGTGAGCAAGTCAATATTAGCACTTCAATGATTCACAGCTGCAGATCGATCACAGAATGAAGTCTTTTGGAGGAGTTAATCTGCCTAATCTCGCCCTAACGTCGCAGCTGCAACCTCTCCCTATGCTTCAATCAGCAGAGTGACGTGCAGTGCTACGTGACCCAAGCTTATATAGAGGCTGGGTCACATGCTGCACTGGCCAATCACAGCCATGCCAATAGTAGGCAAGGCTGTGATGGCCTCTTGGGGCAAGTAGTATGACGCTTGTTGATTGGCTGCTTTGCAGCCTTTCAAAAAGCGCCAAGAAAGCGCCGAACACCGAACCCGAACCCGGACTTTTACGAAAATGTTCGGGTTTGGGTCCGTGTCACGGACACCCCAAAATTCGGTACGAACCCGAACTATACAGTTTGGGTTCGCTCATCCCTAATTATAAGTAACACCCTACCTCACCCATATATAAAAAATAATAACAATAGACAGACTAGTCCAAAAAAGTGATTATTTAAATGAAACATGCAAAATCAATATCCTTACTAAGACCAAAATGTGTGATAGTATTCAACCTATATGTCCATCTGGCATCTTTTTGTTTCAAAATGGTGTCAAGTTTTTCACCTCTAATAACTGTCTTAATTGTCTCTAACACGCAAAATGTCAGAACTCTGACATCACCATTATGTTTCAAAGTCACATGTCTGGAGATATGGTTTATCACGTTTATTTCTCACATCCCCCACATGTTCCAAAATCCGTCTCTTAAATGCACGACATGTTTTGCCTGCTTACATCAAATTGCACGTGCATTTACAGAGATATATCACACCCTTGGTGTTACAGCCAGCAAAAGAGCCGGTATGGTATACCCTATGTCCACCAGAATCTGAAAACTGAGGCCCTCTATCGATAAATTGTCAAGCTTTATGATGGCCGCAACGAAAGGTACCAGTCTGTGTATTGGTCAGCCATGCCTCTTTTTTGTGAGTCTCAACGTGGCTGTGAACCAAGGTATCTCAAGTTGCGCCCACGTTTATACGTAATTGCTGGAAAATCTGGAATGAATCCTGAGATGCCTGGATTGTTTTTCAGAAGTGACTAATATTTACCAACTACATTTCTCACTTCCTGTACCAAAGAATCAAAAGTTCCAATAATACGTATAGTTTTATCATCTTGTTTTCTGCTTTTGGGGGTTAAAGGGTTTCTGTCACCCCATTAAACCGTTTTTGTTTTTTTTTCTTTACTAATATTCCCTATAGTGCGATCTCATGATACATAAGCAAATTAATCATTTTGGTTCAGTAGAATTTGCTAAAAATCGATTTTTAAAATATGCTAATTGCCTTGCTACCAGCAAGTAGGGCGGCTACCTGCTGGTAGCAGCCGCATCCTCCGATGTTAATGACGCCCCCTCGGCATGCTGATTGACAGGGCCAGGGAAGGGAATCGTTCTCTGCTGGCGCTGTTAGAATTTGAAATCTCGCGCCTGCGCCGTACCTGTCTTCAATCGGCGCAGGCGCACTGAGAGGCGGCCGCTCTCTCGACCGCTCCATCCTCAATGCGCCTGCGTCGATGACGTCATCAAGTACACCCGGAAGAGAGGACGCCGGCATCGCTGGAAGGAGGCGGAGAGTCTGGTGACGTCGCTGGATGCTCGAATCAGGTAAGTATGTACATAATAAGCATGCTGCCACAAAAACCACCAACGAAATGGGAATAAATAATTTTATAAAAATGACAGTTATTAACACTATACCACCAACGATTATTAATAATAAATCTCTTCCGGGTGTACTTGATGACGTCATCGACGCAGGCGCATTGAGGATGGAGCGGTCGAGAGAGCGGCCGCCTCTCAGTGCGCCTGCGCCGATTGAAGACAGGTACGGCGCAGGCGCGAGATTTCAAATTCTAACAGCGCCAGCAGAGAACGATTCCCTTCCCTGGCCCAGTCAATCAGCATGCCGAGGGGGCGTCATTACCATCGGAGGATGCGGCTGCTACCAGCAAGTAGCCGCCCTACTTGCTGGTAGCAAGGTAATTAGCATATTTTAAAAATCGATTTTTAGCAAATTCTACTGAACCAAAATGATTAATTTGCTTATGTATCATGAGATCGCACTATAGGGAATATTAGTAAAGAAAAAAAAAAAAAAACGGTTTAATGGGGTGACAGAAATCCTTTAATAGCTTTGTTCTGTTGCATTTCCATGCAAATTCCCATGCCTGAGTTAATACTTTTCTCGGGTATCCTTTTTCTCAAAATCTCTGATATAGAATGGTACCCTCTTTCTCAAAATCCTCATCTCTCGTGCAGTTCCTCCAGATTCTGAGCAACTGCCCCTTTGGGATCCCCTTCTTTAGTAGGGTGGGATGAAAACTTCCCCATTGCAAAAAACTGCTAGTAGAGGTATCTTTGCGATATCAGGATGTCTGAATCATATTTTCTGTTTTGCATAGCCGAATATCTAAAAAAGCAATATAATATTTCTGTATCTCATGGGGAAAAAATAACCCAATATTGTTCTGATTCAGTGCCTCGACAAATAACTGAAAATCTCGTTTCTCACCTGACCACAATATCAGAATGTCATCGATATATCTTACCCACAGTAAAATTTGTAAGACTCAATTAGCATATTGGTCAGAAAAAAAAAATATTGTATCCTCCCACCATCCCATGAGCAAATTAGCATAAGTTGTGACACAAGAACTCCCCATAGCGGTGCCCCTGAGCTGGTGGTAATACTTAGAATCGAATACAAAATAGTTATGAGTCAAGATGAATTCCAGCAAACTAAGAACAAAACTGTTATGGCCCTGGTAATGATTGCTTTTGGCATCAAGGAAATGCTTGGTAGCCCTCAGTTCTATTTGGTGTGGGATGGATGTGTTGAGGGCCTCAACATTAATCAAGGCCAGCCACACAACCCCCTCAACCACTATTCCTTCTAGTTACTTGAGCAGGTCCATCGTATAACGTACAGTGGATATAAAAAGTCTACACACCCCTGTTAAAATGTCAGGTTTCTGTGATGTAAAAAAATAAGACAAAATAATTTCAGAACTTTTTCCACCTTTAGTGTGACCTGTAAACTGTATAACTCAATTGAAAAACAAACTGAAATCTTTGAGTAGAGGGAAGAAAAAATATAAAAATAAAATTATATGGTTGCATAAGTGTGCACACCCTTAAACTAATACTTTTTTGAAGCATCTTTTGATTTTATTACAGCACTCAGTCTTTTTGGGTATGAGTCTATCAGCATCGGCACATTTTGACTTGGCAAGATTTGCCCACTCTTCTTTGCAAAAACACTACAAATCTGTCAGATTGCGAGGGCATCTCCTGTGCACAGCCCTCTTCAGATCACCCCACAGATTTTCAATCGGATTCAGGTCTGGGCTCTGGCTGGGCCATTCCAAAACTTTAATCTTCTTCTGGTGAAGCCATTCATTTGTTGATTTGGATGTATGCTTTGGATCGTTGTCATGCTAAAAGATGAAGTTCCTCTTCATGTTCAGCTTTCTAGCAGAAGCCTGAAGGTTTTGTACCAATATTGACTGGTATTTGGAACGGTTCCTTATTCCCTCTAGCTTAACTAAGGCCCCAGTTCCAGTTAAATAAAAACAGCCCCAAAGCATGATGCTGCCACCACCATGCTTCACTGTGGGTATGGTGTTCTTTTGGTGATCTGCAGTGTTGTTTTTGCGCCAAACATATCTTTTGGAATTATGGCCAAAAAGTTCAACGTTGGTTTCATCAGACCATAATATCTTTTCTCACCTGCCCTTGTGAAACTTCAGATGTGTTTTCTTGCAAAATGTAGCCTAGCTTGGATGTTTTTCTTTGTATGAAAAGGCTTTCGTCTTGCCACTCTACCCCATAGCCCAGACATATGAAGAATATGGGAGAATGTTGTCATATGTACCACACAGCCAGTACTTGCCAGATATTCCTGCAGCTCCTTTAATGTTGCTGTAGGCCTCTTGGTAGCCTCCCAGACCAGTTTTCTTCTCGTCTTTTCATCAATTTTGGAGGGACGTCCAGTTCTTGGTAATGTCACTGTTGTGCCATATTTTCTCCACTTAATGATGTCTTCACTGTGTTCCATGGTATATCTAATGCCTTGGAAATTCATTTGTACCCTTCTCCTGACTGATACCTTTTAACAATGAGATCCCTCTGATGCTTTGGAAGCTCTCTGTGGACCATGGCTTTTGAATGTAATTGCTTAAGGGTCCATTCACACGTCCGTAAGTGTTTTGCGGATCCGAATATTGCGGATCCGCAAAACACGGACACTGGCAATGTGCATTCCGCAATTTGCGGACTGCACATCGCCGGCACTATAATAGAAAATGCCTAATCTTGTCTACAATTGCGGACAAGAATAGGACATGGTCTATTTTTTTGCGGAAACGGAAGCATGGATGCGGAAGTGCGGATCCGCAAATGCGGATGCGGACAGCACATTCCGGCCCTATTGAAAATGAATGGGTCTGTACCCGTTCCGCAAAATTGCGAAACAGATGCGTATCCATTTTGCGGACGTTTGAATGGACCTTAATTCTGAACACAGCTACATCCCCAGTTATAAGAGGGTGTGCACACTTACGCAACCATATTATTATTTTTTGTTTTGTTTTCTTCCCTCCACCTAAAAGATTTCAGTTTGTTTTTCAATTGAGTGGTACAGTTTATAGGTCACTTAAAAGGTTAAAAAAGTTGTGAAATGATTTATCTTTGTCTCATTTTCATTATCTGATGATTTAATGACTAAATCCTTTTTCTCACTAAGGTTTTTGAGGCCTGCCATCTCACTAGTAGAGTAATTTTTAGGATGTTGTTCCAGATCTCTAATTACTGAGTTTAGAAATAGATCAATGTGGTGATCTGATCCTTTAGGTGGCATCTTCCTACTTTTATTCCTCAAAGTGGTAAATGGTCCCTTGCCTCTCTCTCTATCATTTTCTTCAATAAATTGGGCAACATCCTCTACACCCTGAAGATCCTCTAGCTCTATACCCAGTTGTAGAAATTGTTTACGGTTTGTTTGTGTGAACATTTTATGCCAACAAATTTTTCTAATAAATAGATGTAGATCTTTGATCCAGTCAAAAACATTAAACCTAGTAGTAGTTACAAACGATAGACCTTTAGATATCATTTTTAATTAAAAGTCTGTTAATGTAGTTCCCAACAGGTTCAAAATCAATCAGGGGTCCAACCCAAATTTTTATCTATTTGCATTGGATTTGTATCCATTCTCGTAGGGTGTATGAGTTCAGTTGTAAACTTTACCCTAAAATAGTAGAGGGTGACAACAGATTTGAGGCATTGTGGGAAGATTTAAATGACAAAAATATGTGGTCTTAAAAGGCAGGAAATGCTCAACCCCAAATGCAGTTGTGCATTTATGCTCGGGGGAGCAGATACAGCGCTTGTGGTCTGTTGCTAAGGGTGATCCTCAGCAAAAAATGCATACAGTGGAGGATGCCCGCAGCAGACCACAAGTGCCACAGAGATTTCCTACATCAGAAGGTAAAATGGGTGGATGTGGAATGATATGTGGAGGTGTATAAACTCCAATCAAAATACTTCTTGATTACCATCCATAGGCAGCATTTAGGTGCACCTGTGAGGCCTGCAACATATCAGCCAGCCATTGGTGGGACTCTAAGCCTGCTCCATCCTCCCATTGTATGTGTGGTTAGTCACACTGGGGGTAACTGGGAACTGTTTGCTATGATTCAGACCTTACGGTGCTGTAATTTGCCCACTGGCTCCTGGTACTACCCATACAGTACAGGTAGGTTTAGCGTTAGGTCCTGTGCCACTTGAGAAACCTTGGCTTGGTGCGCGGGCTCAGATATGTCTTTAATATAAGGATATACTGGCTAAAGTCTTATTTTTGACATCAGTGTGAGGGTTTAGTCAGATGTTACTGTTTGCATCCACCACAGTAGTGCACCAATTCTTTTAACTATTTATTGCATTGTGTGAAGACGTGGAGGTAGAGGAACATAAAGATAAATTGGAATCTCCCAATGTGAACTCCCTTAATAAAGATGGTCGGATGGTCTGTGTTGTATTGGTGTCTCTCCATGTCTCTTGGTTGGTAGAGTTTAAAGCACAGAAGATATTATTGTTCTTTTTCCTATCTCCCTTTTGGTATTTCCTACCCCCTCTTACCACGTCCTCTATAACTGCCTCTTCCACCCCTGGTGTGTTGTGATTTAGGGGTGTTGCGGTCTAGACTTCCTGCTTCAGATATAGAGGTTTCAATGTTTGAACCTATGTTGGTCTGTTGAGGATTTATGTAGGCTGTCTTAGCTTTAAATTCAACGAGATCTATGACAAATTGTCTATGTTTACGATCAACCAGAATAGATTTATACCTGCCAATGTTTGCTTCTAGTTCTGACTCACGCTTACTAAATTCCGTATGATCCTTGAAGGTCAAAACACTTTGTGTTAACCCCTCAATCCGTTTCTCAGAGAGGTGAATCTTATGTTGTTCCTCTTCTACCAATAATTTTATGAATCATTTCATAAATTATGAATTCTCAGAATTCCAGAGGAGCACATATGTCCTATAAGTCTGCTCACGCCAATTAAGGAGCTCTCCCCAAGGAGAGATAGTACCCACCAAACACTGCAGGAGAGACATTCTCTGCCAAGAGAGAACCAAAGGGAATCCCTAAAGTTAAGTGCTATGTTACTCGGCATGTAAAGGGAATATAAATACATATTTATTGTGCACTGGCTGGTACTAACCTTGGTGATGGATAAAGGACATTTGCATAAATTAGAAAGAGACTGTTCCAGTTAGTGATGTTTCAGTTTGAGCTACCAGTTTGCCTGTTTTCCTGTTCATAAAGACAGTATATTAAGATATCTTTCCTGAACCACTTGCTGAAAAAATTGAGTAAAGTATTCAGTTCAATAATACTTGATTGTGGCATCTCTCTCTCAACTTGGTGTGAACATAAAGGGGATTACAACTATACTCCTAACAGACTACAGGGGATTATCGGGGCTATATCTTCTTTTTTTCATTTAATCACATTTAGCAGCTTTAAGCTCATTGTTAAATAATTTAAAAACCCCATTTATCTTTTAAATCCTGGACATTTTTTGCTCTACAGAGAGGCTTTTCACATTAAAATCTCTGGGCTGCATCTTCAGTCATCACTTTTAAACTTCTAGCAGGATCTGTACTAATAAGTGGAACAAGTCCCATGCCAGAGTGGGGTTCCTTGGACCTACCCAAGTAGTAAAGGTGCCCATACACCTCCACTAGCTGCTGGTGAAATGCATATTCATTTTACAGTTATTCTTCGTTGACAAAAAAAACACCCTGATAGAAATGTCAGATTGCGAAAAACTTGGTGTGCAATAAAAGTATGTTTCAGGTAGATATGTAAATGATTACAGGTCTGGTCTGATTAGCCACTGGGTCTTTCCACTGCTGCCCTATAAAAAGGCTGTCAGGGGTGACATTTTGCCCAGTTCACAGATTTGAAGATGGGCTGTGTTATTGGACTCAGAGAAGCAAGATGGTCTTTCTGATCAATTTTCCTATCATCTAGTTATCTAGACTGTTCTGATTTAGCTGTTAAGAGGTGTTGGTATCACATGCCAAACAGCCAGACCAAGTAATTTGATTCACCAACAAGCACAAGCAGCTCCCACAGTTTTATTGTCCACCACCCAAACACAGGTAGCACCTTCATTACACACCCCTGTCTCTATCCGCACTAGTTCCAGATGCTTAGCTGAAGGAAATTTGTTCTCACAGAACCCATTACCTGTCCTGGCATTGCCAGCCAGCCAGCCACCATTGCCGTAACTTGCAATGATGTCATGAATGAGAAACCTGGACTGCTATAGAGAGAAACCATATAGTTTTTAGCAACTAATAAAGGTTCTGTTTTGGATCCAACCATGGATGAGTTTGAGTGGAGGCCTCGTGGTTAGCACTTCAATCCTGCCTTTGTTGTGGAGTGATACACTGAGCCTGGAAAGGCATTGCATAAAACAGTCAATCAACCCTAGGAGATACAAGGGACACTAATGTAATACCCCAGAGTGGTACTACTATTCCTTCACCCTCCTATTGTCTTTGATAACCTACCAGAATGGCATCTGTGTATTTATTCCAGGTCCCTTTTTACTGTGCATTCATAATATTGCTATGTAACTGTTATTTGTTGTATTTCATGCAATGAGCCTGGTTCACCAGCAGGTGGCAGCGGTTATATGGCAGAGAGATCTTGCCATTCCATTCTCCCCCTTTTGAGGAGAAGTGGGTGAGTCCCATTTCCTACCAAGGGAGGCGCAGCAGAACGTGTCTAGTCAGTCTAAGCCAGGTTAGCGTTTGAGGCAGATGTGCCTAGATATAGCAGCAAGTGGAGGCAAGGAGTCCCACAAGAGAGAAGCAGCTCATAGAGCGCCATGACTCCTTATTGATTTACAGACAGAATGTTGTGAGGGGGTAAACAGCCAAAGGCGCCCCACTCCAAATTTACCATAACAGTCCTAAAGTCCAGTTACCAGACTGAAGCTGAGTTTAGCACAGCAGATAAAGGATAAAGCAGAATATTCCAGTTTGCCTGACAGTTTATGCCAAAACCATGTGGAGCTAAGAGAAATACCAATTCTTGTACAGATGCAAGTTGATTCAAGTAAAGCTGTTGAACTTTATAAAAGTTTGGACTCAACTATTTGTTCACCTCCACCATTACTCTCCCCATTATTGCTTTGGAGCCTAACCCTGGGGAGCGATGGTATCCAGGCAGGAGCACCGTGACACACACATAAAATTATTGGGGCCGCATCACACCACTTGGCATTCCTATAAACCTGGGACACGATCGTCCCTGGGAGCGGCAGGGCTTCCAACTAGCATTTTTCAGCAGGTTAATGGTCGCCCACATACAGCAAAGTTTTTCCAAAAGTTTCTTTGGCCTGCTTGGTCATTAGATTTATCGTCAATCAAGCTTTTATGGGACCAGCTGGGCCACCAGCATCAGAAACCTGTGAGTATTCAGGATCTACAGTCCCAGCTACAACATCTGTAGGCAAATGTGATACAAAATACCATAGAAAACCTTTATAATGTAGCTCCATGCCCAATTGTATATCATCTTATATGCAGGCCAGAATCAGCCTAACAGAGTACTAGAGCCACCTTTCAATAGTACAGTTTTTCCCAATTAACTTATTCTTTTGCTCTAATATTTTAATCACTCACATATATCATCATTATATTTACACAAAGAGAGTTTCATTCAATTCCAAGGACTACTTATTTTTTGTCCATGAGAACAAAAGGTTTGGTGACTGAAATTAAACCTGACCCATCCTCCTTTTACCCAACAACATCTTCAGGGTAGAGTCACCAGCATACACATAAAATAGTCACTTAGCCCTTCCTAAATTAGCAGGTTTGTCCTACTTTAATTTACTTTGGGGTCTCTGGATGGCACTGTTATGGGGATCTGTGTATGACACAGTTATGGGGGGGATCTGTGGATGACACATATATAGCATCTTATGCTATGTGTCATCCACAGATCCCCTCCATAACATTGACCCTGTAGTGAATGACCCTCAATACAAGGGGTGGGGGTCGCATCTGCTTTTATAATGACAGCGGGGCCCGTGCAGTGACTGTATTCTACTACACGGGCCCCGCTCACCGTATAATCGTATATGTATTCTGTAATAGTTAATTGTGTATATAATGTAATCGCATAATCAGCGCTACTTACAACTACAAGCGCTCGGTAGGTAGCAGAGAGGAGGGAGGAGGCAGGCCGGGAGGACGGGCGCTGGCAGTGTGAGTCACTACGTCATGCGCCCACGCCGCCTGCTCCATTCATAAAGTGGGCGGTGCAGGCGCGTGGCATAGTGAGTGACGCGCCGCCCGCCAATCCTCCCGGCCTGCCTCGTCCCTCCTCTCTGCTACCTACCGAGCGCTTGTAGTTGTAAGTAGCGCTGATTATGTGATTACATTATATACACAATTAACTATTACAGAATACAGATACGATTATACAGTGAGCGGGGCCCGTGTAGTAGAATACAGTCACTGCATGGGCCCCGCTGTCATTATAAAGGCAGATGCCAGCCCCCAGCCCCTCCTCCCTCACAGCTGATACACCCGCCGCACGGGTGTATCATTGAAAAAACGGCAAAATCAGCAGCATACGCCCCATAAGACGCACTGCTATTTTTCCCCCACTTTTGGGGGGAAAAAAGTGCGTCTTATATGGCGAAAAATACTGTATATACCATATATATATGCACATTTATTCTGAAAGTCCATCATCCATCTATACAGGACATGTACATGGCCACGGAATTGTAACATAAGCTCTGTTGTAATAATTTTACATGCAGAACATATCATTACTAACTTGTAATAGTTTATTTGTGAAATAACACAAAAAATTACCCTATTAAGTGGTACGGTAAGTGATTGGTCATGATTCAGTTCCAAGAGGTTATATTCTGTGGATCATTAAGGGACTTTATTAGATCAGAGCCTGGGCCTACTTGAGGGTCCTGGTTCTGTGGGGGGCCAATCTAACTCTTAGAGGGCCCTTTAAGACAATTTCTACCACAAAATTCCAGCTCCCATAACAGGCAAACCCTACACAACTGAATTCTGAAGCCAGCTACGTAGAATTTAAACATATATGGGGAGGTTTATTACTGCGGGCAGCACAGTGACTCAGTGGTTAGCGCTTGTGCCTTGTAGCAATGGGGTCTTAGGTTCAAATCCGACCAAGGACAACACCTGCATGGAGTTTGCATCATCTCCTCGTTTTTGCGTGAGTTTCTTCCCACACTCCAAAGACCTGATAGGGATCTTAGATTATGAGCCCCATTGGGCACAGTTGGATGCTAATTTCTGTAAAGTGCTGCGGAATATCGTAGCACTATATAAGTGCATAAAATAAAAAAAATTGCCCATAGCAACCTATCAAATTCAACCTTTCATTTTCCAAAGGAGGGCTGGGAAATGAAAGGTTGAATCAGATTGGTTGCTATGGGCATGTTGGCCAGTTTTCCTTTACAGCAGTTTTGATAAATATCCCCCATAGCCTATAAAATGTAAGTTGATTCACATAACATAATCAATACCAATGATGTTTTGTTACAATATATCAAATAAAGTTTATAGAAATTGCAAAACAAAATAGACGTAAATTTTTAAGAAAAGCAGGCTGATGCAAACAGTATTCCTTCTCAAAAAAAAGAAAAGAAATAAATAAATTGCTGGCATATTATCAGATTGCTTCGTCTAGCAAAGGGCACAGTATAAAAGAAAGCCCTACGGATTTTATGAGACTGCTGTTTGTGCAGGTCTGTAATGTACATGCATATCTTTATATGCAGTCGATCCAGGTGATTCTGGTACTTGTAACAATCAATGTATAAACTTTTATTACTTTCTTTCCAGAAACCAAATGTGAATGCGTGAAAAAAAAAGAATTTCACTGAGTTTTTTTTTTTTCTCTTGACAATCAGCCCTTGTCATCTTCATAACCTATTAATGTTCTAATTTTATACATGCACCTAATAATATTCCCAATTCAAACCTGCAGCTTGCACATTCCCAAACTAAGTTTGCTAAAAGCGAGAAAGCACTATTTAAGCACGGAGAAGCTAATCCATAATTGAAATACACAATGCTGTCAAGAAATGAGCAATGTATATCAAATGACAGTCTCATAATAAGTTGGCAAAATTCTATATGCAGTAGCAGCAGAAACGATAAATCGTATTTATAGAAAAGCTCTTTACTAATTTAACCAATTTCCTGAGTATTGTAATTTTATATCAGTCATATCTTTTCTTGTCGATGCCACGAATGAACGATCTATGTCAAAATGAACACAACTATATTTGGTAGTAACAGTTAAGCCATAAAGTTTCTGCTAAAGTATCTGAGATATCTCAGAGATAAAGTTGGGTGATTGTAGAGATAATTTAAAGAACTATAAATATAATTTTGTGATGCCAAACTGTAGTTCGTGCAGCTGCCTTAAAGGGGTGGATCACTCTGGGGACCTTTTCCACAGATCCCACCACTGGGTTCTGGTTCCATCACTGCCCTGCCAGTCATTGGCTGTAGCAGTCACGTGACTCGCATCAAAGGGGATGCTGATGTGGGGAGACCCAGGACCTGCAAAGTGAGCAGGGACAGAGCCGGAAGTATTGCTGCTCCAGCCCTTCCCGGAGGTTGTTGGAAAGGTCCACAGGGATGAAAAACCCTTTTAATACAGGATGTGGTTTAGACAAAGATAAAGCAGTATCACAATTACAAGGCGTAGTAGCAATGAGTTTGTCACATAGCTCAAAATTGTAATATGTCTGTTTGTATATGTATTTATGATTCTAGACAGTACTACAACATGAATGTCTGATGAGGCTGGTGTTATCTAATTTCCATACATGACTTTCCATGAAGCATTGCCTGGAATAGAAGAAAGCTCTGAGAAGAAAAGTATATCACTGGTTAAAAAGGTCCATCATATGGCCAAATGTATAATGACACCCCTCCAAATTATTGGGTTCAAGTGTATCAGCCACACCCTCTGCAAACAGTACGTTGCAAAAATCAATAAAAACTATTTTCTGTATGTGTAACGGGGAGCCGGCGACGTTCTTCCTCCTTGCAGCGCCGCTGGCATCCCGTCTGTATGCAGGAGCAAGGACGCGCCCGGCATCCGTGTCTCCATGGGGACCAGAGGGCGGGGAGGACCAGGCCGCGCACGCCTCCTCAGCGTGGCCGGCGTTCCCCTAGACTACGAGCAGCAGGGGAGCTGAGCGCCAATAATGATGAATCGGCGCTCGGCTGTGTTGGGCTGTGCAATGTGAGTCATGTGACGCTGGCCACGTCATGTGACTCACCAGTCAGGGCTATTTGAAAAGGCAGCCTGCTGGCCACAGGTTGCCTGTGGTTGGTCTTTTGTTACCCTTACCAGTGTTCCCTTGGATTGTTTGTCTCGTGTGTGCTTTGACCTCGATTTTGTTTGTGACCTCGACCTTGCTAGCTCCTTTTGGTATTTACACGTCCTCCTGGCTTGACCCTTGCTTTGTCTACGGTATTTGTCTTTAGGCCCCTGCACTTATCTAAGAAAGGGACCGTCGCCAAGTTGTACGCCGTTAGTTAGGACGGGCCATTGAAGTAGGTAGGGATAGAGGTGCGGGTGGATATCAGGGCTGCACTTATCCCTCCCTATAGTGACAGTGTGTTAATGTTTAATTTATGAGACCTACACCTTTGTTTTAACATGTGATGGCTTGGTAGAAGGTAAAGCTTGATAGATGACTATTTGGAGCACATCAAGAATGGAGTAACTGTTATTTACATATTCACTGGATTTATTCAAAAAGGAGCTGCTATAATTTGAGCCTTTATACTGGATTGTTCCTCTCTATAAATAATATGATTTTGATTGAATCACTTAGGGCTCATGCACATGACCGTGGTGCGGCCGTGGCTGTATTGCGACCCGCATACAGCGGTTCCACAATATTTGGGGCACCGGCCATGTGCACCCCACATCACGGATGCGGACCTATTCACTTGAATGGGTCCTCAAACCCGGAGATGCGGTGTGGTGAACATGTACTATTTTTTTTGCGGTGCAGACGGATCCTGGACCCATTCAAGTTGAATGGGCCTCGATCCGTCTCGGCCGCCACGCGGACGTTGCCCATGCATTGGGGGCCGTAATTTGCGGTCCCCAATGCACGGAACGGCTGCACAACGGCCATATGCATGAGCCCTTACTTTGTGTTATTTTGCTCTGTAAAAGCACATTAACGAATGAAATAAAAATAGAAAGAAAATGTCTCAAAATATGTTGCCTTCCTTCGATGCACTGCAGGTCCTGTAGTGATATGGGCCAATTCACATTATATAGCGTTTTGAGTGTAGGACCGCGCTGCTTCACTTTCCATCAAGGGGTATCCTCTCACAATAGGATTCTTCCGGGTAGATGGTTCACCCCAGACGAAGCGTCAAGTGAAACCCGGGTCGGGTATGAACATAAGGCTATACAGCGATGTTTTAAGGCTTTTTATACTATTTCTCTTGTGAGTATAATTAATTGTACATCTTTAACCTCTTGTGGCGGAACTTCACTATTACGCACATCCCTTTAAAGGTTATAATATCTACCTGGAGGGTAAAAGCGGTTGTGAAGAGTCGTATATCACTGCATTTAGAAATTGCGGAAGAATCCCATTGTGAGAGGATACCCCTTGATGGAGAGTGAAGCAGCGCGGTCCTACTCTCAAAACATTAACTAATGTAGTGAATTTAAACAGGGCACAGTCAAAAGTTATTTTTGTGAAAGTTATCACCTGCCTCATCTGCCCTGGTCACAGGATCACCAAGAGCTGAAGTTCTGCAGCTGTATACAAACCCAGGACCACTATGCTCCATGCCAAGTGTTGGCTGGACCGGTGTAGTACACACTGCAGCTGAAGTTGGTAGAAGTGGAAATCTGTTCTCCGGAGTAACAAATCACTTTTTCCTATCTGTATGTGCTGCAATATGAAGTAATCTTCCAGCAAGTGAGACAAAATAGGAAGAACCATGATAGCAGAGACAGTAGATGCTCGAATATGTCAGATCCAAGACAAGAAGCAGGCTCAACGGCTAACAGATAGACATACGTTCAAAAGATGAGACCAGATTTTATCTCAGTGGAAACAAACAATAAATTATAAAGTGCTATGTGCCAATGTTGTGTACATAAATTCATACATTTACAATACATATCATAAAAAGCCTTTCAATAAGAAATATCACATCTCAGGTGTACATGATTGTGTTAATTAAAAACAAATAGCTCATTTAATCAAAAGTTCTCACATGTAGCGTGACTTTTTTCATATATATGCCTAGAAAAATTTATCATATCCTATGACCTTTTCCACATTTTTTCATGTTACACCCACAAACTTAAATGTATCTTATTGGGATTTTATGTGATAGACCAACACAAAGTAGCAGTATTTGTGAAGGGAAAATAAAATGTTCCATGGTTTTCAAAATCTTTAATAAATAGAAATCTGTGGTGTGCATTTGTATTCAGCCCCCTGTACATTAACCCCTAAATAGAATCCAGTTTGATCAATTTCCTCCAGCAGTTAGCTAAATAGTACATATAGTCTACCTGAGTGCAATTTATTCTCAGTATAATTACACTTGTTTTGTGAAGGCCTCAAAGGTTTGTTAGGGAACATTAGTGATCAAACAGCATTATAAAAACCAAAGAACACACCAGACAGGTCAGGGATAAAGTTGTGGAGAAGTGTAAAGCTGGGTTAGGTTATAAAAAAAAATATTCCACGCTCTGAACATCTCTTGTAGCACTGTTCAATCCATCATCCGAAAATGGAAGGAGTATGCCACAACCTCAAACCAGCTTAAACACTTTTCTCAATATAGTAAGTCCTTTATTATAGTATAGCCTTTTATTATGGGTTAAATAAAACAGGGGGGAAAAAAGCAACAACAAAGTTTATATAAGTCTCTCTGGGGAATTGAACTTAGGATTTCTACATGCATGACAGACCACTTACCAATAAGCTATATCATTACAAGAAATGCTAGTTTTGTATATGCTTATAAGCTAACACATATTACTAGTGTCTTTACAAACATGTATTGTACTTGTGAATAAAGCAGTAATATGTATATTAGTTTTCTGAGCAGAACTCAGTGTGATAAGGCTATAGTACACAGAGTACCTATTACATATACTGTATACATTCTAGGACACAGCTCTGCTTTCAGCCTGCTGTCTAGACCTGTCAATAAAGGGGAGGAGTGAATGTACAGAGCCCAGGGTGTCTTACAAAGCATTGCTCAAAGGATTCAGACCCGCCTCTTGTGACATAGCAAGGGGTTTTGTTTGGGAAGGCAGGTATTTAGCTCCCAACATGGGCGGCTGGGCTGATTGCCAGCCAGGTGAGATCAAATACCGGACCGGAGTTTAAGTGCTGGTCGAGGTTTTGGCAGCACCTGGCTGTCCTCTAAATAGGCAGCTGAGCTCAGAATCTGAGTGTCTTGGGATCTTAAAGCATGGTGCTGTGCTGGAGGGTTCAGAGCCACATGAGGGCTGTATGCTGGGAAACAGGCCCCTAAAGCCAGCTGTGGACTGCCGGGGATAAAACGGCTAGCAAGGTGACGTGTCTGTTCTACGGACTTTTCATTGTGTGAATTAACACCAAGACTGTTATGAGTTGTTTTTCTTTTGCCTTTTGTGTGAATAAACACTGATATTTTGATTTACAAACTTGTTTTGCCCCTGTACTGCTCCCGCTTACCCTGCCTACCAGAGCAAATCCTCACTATATATACAGTACAGACCAAAAGTTCTCATTCAAAGAGTTTTCTTTATTTTCATGACTATGAAAATTGTAGATTCTCACTGAAGGCATCAAAACTATGAATTAACACATATGGAATTATATACATAACAAACAAGTGTGAAACAAATGAAAATATGTAATATTCTAGGTTCTACAAAGTAGCCACCTTTTGCTTTGATTACTGCTTTGCACACTCTTGGCATTCTCTTGATGAGCTTCAAGAGGTAGTCCCCTGAAATGGTTTCACTTCACAGGTGTGCCCTGTCAGGTTTAATAAGTGGGATTTTTTTGCCTTATTTTTTTTTTTTTTTTTTTTTATAAATATTTTATTATTATAATACAAAAATTTAAATCCATATTACATACTTGATATTATAAATTCCATAGATCCGCCAATTCTGATCTGTAAACATAATTGACAATAATTTCATACAGATATCCATAATATGTCAGTATTTGAAAATCAAAGGGAGGTCTCCTACTGGGGAGGGTGACAGGGCTCACCCGACATCCTAGGCTTGATAATGCAAGTGGAAAAAGCAACCCACTTAGCCCAGGTTCTCCATTCGCTACAGGGATAGGGGCCCGAAATCCAGACAGCCGCCCGGCAGCGAGCGCCGCTCGCGCACGCCCTCCCCCAGACACGGGCAAGTACGAGCGGAAGGACTGGCACTCATGTGGCCGATCGCTTTATGCTCACATGCTGCCTAAAGGCGAGCTTGCAGCGATCTTTAATCGCAGGCATTTGATAAAGCAAAAACCAGAGAGGGGAGTCCAGCAGTCTTTTACCACAGTGGTAGAAACCCACTCGTATATTTTACTGCCTCATCCCCATATGATTAAGTCAGCTATCGGTTGCATGGTTCACCATACTTTGCGTTTATTCGCATTGATATTTCATGCGACAGAGAACTCGAACCGAGTGTCACTCAGCAATTAAAAAGGATATAAGCAAAAAACAAAGCCAGATACCTGCTCTGTCTCTTAAAATGAGCACATAGTAGCGCGCCCACCGCGTGTGTCACCTCCCTGCCCGCAATCGAGCCCCATGTCTGACGGGAAGAGCCGTATCCCGAGCCGCGCCCGATATCCGGGCACCTCCAGACCTCGAGCCACGGTCCCCTACCCATGTACCGCTCGATATTATACCTGGATAAAAAATTTTTTTACCATTATTTAATACCGGGAAGTCCCCCCTCTTTCAGTCCTGGAGACCCTCCCATGCTTCCAATATACCTCCACATTCTTAATCAATATAATACATACAGAAAAGCCGGACAGCTAGAATTTTCCCCAACTCACCCCATAAACCCACCCCCCCCCCCACCTTGCAGGGAAAAAAAAGAAAAAAAAAAAAAAAAAAAAAAAAAAAAAAAAAAAAAAAGGAAAAAGGGATCATAATTAATTAGTCGTATCCCAATCTTTCCATAAGCTATTCCACTTTAAATAGGATCCTCTTTTTTTGTACAGGATCTTCTCGTAACTTTTCACTTTCTCTACCAAGCCCAGCCAGTTATTACAGTCTGGGGCGGAAGAACAGAACCAGGATCTAGAAATCAGGAGCCTAGCTAAGAACATCACCTTAGTCAACAAATGGCTTTTTATGGGTTGATAATTAACCTCAGATAAATCTCCCAGGACCCATATCCTGGGAGACAAGGGAACCACAATTCTAAGTTTACTCGCCAAGTTCTTTTGGACCATGCTCCAATAACTACTCACCATTGGGCAGTCCCAGAACAGATGTAGATGATCTGCCTCGGGCTCGCCACAACGGGGGCAGTCAGAGGAAGCCCTGAGTCCTCTTCTATATAACCATATGGGTGTTACATAAATTTTGTGCAAAATATTAAATTGTACAACAGTGTGGTTAAAATTATGTGAAACCAATTTTAAACTTTCCCCTATATTCTCCCAGTTAGGAGGGCCTGCCTCTGAAAGAAGAGAAGACCAGGCTCTCTGTCCCGGAGAGAAAACATCCAAAAAAAAATTATCCATTAAGTGTCTGTAACAGTGAGATAGTTTAATTCTCGTGACAATTTTCTTACAAATTAAGTCCTGTAAAAATACAGAAGTATCTATAATAAAAAGGTGACTATTCAAAGTATTAGAAAGTGCTGACCTCAGTTGGAAATATGCATACCAAGCCACCTCGCCTAAATTTGCCCTTAGTTCCATAAGGGGCAAAATTTGTCCTCCACTAACTACTTGATGTAAGTATTGCACATTTTTGGTCCTCCAGTACTGGCGGCAACTTAAGTCTTTTAAATTAAGAAGTTTTTGGTTATGCCATAATGGGGTGCAAATAAGCGATGCCTTAACTCCACACCAGCTCCTTATGGCCGACCAAGTCTTTATAGCCATTCTGCAGAACAGTGTAAACCCTCTTATAGAATTTGACAAATAATCAGATTCCAGTACGGTAAAAAAATCGGAAAAACCTGCATCTTTCACCACTTTACTGCAGAAGGGGCTATTTTCCCAATCATTAAAAAGGCAGAGTTGGGAGGCCACAAAGTAGCCCCTAAAATAGGGGAGGTTAAGACCTCCCCGATTGTAGGGCATAGAAAAATAGAGTGCCTTCAATCTCACGCGCTTCCTCCCCCATAATAAATCATTGAGCACCCGCTCTATCAATCTAAAGTGTTTATCTGTAATCCATATAGGCGAGTTGCGCAAGACATAAAGAACCTGGGGAAGCACTACCATTTTTTTGCCTTATAAATGGGGTTGGGACCATCAGTTGCGTTGAGGAGAAGTCAGGTGGATACACAGCTGATAGTCCTACTCAATAGACTGTTAGAATTTGTATTATGGCAAGAAAAAAGCAGCTAAGTAAAGAAAAACGAGTGGCCATCATTAGTTTAAGAAATGAAGGTCAGTCAGTCAGCCGAAAAATTGGGAAAACTTTGAAAGTAAGGGCTATTTGAATATGAAGGAGAGTGATGGGGTGCTGCGCCAGATGACCTGGCCTCCACAGTCACCGGACCTGAACCCAATCGAGATGGTTTGGGGTGAGCTGGACCACAGAGTGAAGGCAAAAGGGCCAACAAGTGCTAAGCATCTCTGGGAACTCCTTAAGACTGTTGGAAGACCATTTCAGGGGACTACCTCTTGAAGCTCATCAAGAGTATGCCAAGAGTGTGCAAAGCAGTAATCAAAGCAAAAGGTGGCTACATATTTTCAGTTGTTTCACACTTGTTTGTTATGTATATAATTCCACATGTGTTAATTCATAGTTTTGATAGTCATGAAAATAAAGAAAACTCTTTGAATGAGAAGGTGTGTCCAAACTTTTGGTCTGTACTGTATATATATATATATATACACAAACATACAGTGTCTCACAAAAGTGAGTACACCCTTTACATTTTTGTAAATATTTAATTATATTTTTTCATAGGACAACACTGAAGATATACTTGTACAACAGTGTAAATTTGGTGTGCCCTCAAAATAACTAAACACCCAGCCATTAATGTCTAAACCGCTGGCAACAAAAGTGAGTACACCCCTAAGTCAAAATGGGCAAATTGTGCCCAAAGTGTCAATAGTTTGTGTGGCCACCATTATTTTCGAGCACTTCTTTAACCACTTGCCATCTGGGCCATTTGCCCCTTTCCTGACCAGGCCTAATTTTGCAAAACTGACATATCTCACTTTATGTGGTAATAACTTTGGAACGCCTTTACTTATCCAAGTCATTCAGAGATTGTTTTCTAGTGATACATTGTACTTCATGATAGTCATAAATTAGAGTCAAAATATTTAACCTTTATTTATGAAAAAATCCCAAATTTACCCAAAATTTTGAAAAATTCGCAATTTTCTAAATTTCTATTTCTCTGCTTTTAAAACAGAAAGTGATACCTCATAAAATATTTATTACTTAACATTTCCCATATGTCTACTTTATGTTGGCATCATTTTGGAAATGTCATTTTATTTTTTTAGGACGTTAGAAGGCTTAGAAGTTTAGAAGCAATTCTTAAAATTTTTAAGAAAATTGTCAAAACCCACTTTTTAAGAACCAGTTCAGGTCTGAAGTCACTTTGTGGGGCCTACATAGTGGATACCCCCATAAATGACCCCATTGTAGAAACTACACCCCTCAAGTTACTTAAAACCGATGTTACAAACTTTGTTAACCCTTTAGGCGTTCCACAAGAATTAAAGGAAAATGGAGATCAATTTTTTAAATTTAATTTTTTGGGCAGATTTTCCATTTTAATCAAATTTTTCCTTTAACACATCGATGGTTAACAGCCAAACAAAACTCAATATTTATTACCCAGATTCAGCGGTTTACAGAAACACCCCACATGTGGTCATAAGCTGCTGTATGGGCACATGGCAGGGCGCAGAAGAAAAGGATCTCCACATGGTTTTTAGATGCCATGTCCCATTTGAAGCCCCTTGATGCACCCTTACAATAGAAACTCCCAAGAAGTGATCCCATTTTGGAAACTAAGGGATAAGGTGCCAGTTTAATTGCTACTATTTTTGGGTACATATGATTTTTTGATCATTCATTATAACACTTTATGGGGCAAGGTGACCAAAAAATTGGTTGTTTTAGCACAGTTTCTATTTATTTATTTTTACAGCGTTCACCTGAGGGGTTCAGTCAAGTGACATTTTTATAGAGCAGATTGTTACGGACGTGGCGATACCTAATATGTATACTTTTTCTTATTTATTAAAGTTTTACACAATAATAGCATTTTTGAAACAAAAATATTATGTTTTAATGTGTCCATGTTCTGAGAGCTATAGTTTTTTTATTTTTTGAGAGATTTTCTTATGTAGGGGCTCATTTTTTGCGGGATGAGGTGACGGTTTTATTGGTACCATTTTGTGGGACATACGCATTTTTGATCACTTGGTGTTGCACTTTTTGTGATGTAAGGTGACAAAAATTGCTTGTTTTGACTATTTTTTTTTCTTACGGTGTTCACCCGAGGGGTTAGGTCATGTGATATTTTTATAGAGCTGGTTTTTACGGATGCGGAAATACCAAATATGTCTATTTTATTTTATTTTTTCTATTTTTTTTTTATTCCTTACTTGGGGAATTTTTTTTTTTACATGTGAAACCTTTTTTTTATTTTATTTTTTCAACCCTTTATTTTTACATTTTTTTATTTTACACTTTTCGTCCCCCACAAGGTCATACAAGACCTCTGGGGGACATTTACTTTTTCTTTTTTTTTTTCACTGTTGATTTCTCCTGTAACTGGGGCTGACATAGTAGCCCCAGTTACAGGAGAAATACAACCCCCAGAGAGGCTGTACAGCATAATACTGCGCTGTACAGCCTCAGTGCAGGGCTGATCGAGGTCTGTGAAAGATCTCACACAGCTCCTGCACTCTCCGGTCACGGCGGTCACATGACCGCCGGGCCGGAACAGGAAGCAAGCGCTGTGTATGCAGCGATCCAGCGATCCAGAAGGCAGGGACACCTGGGCACTGTCCCTGCCTTCTCTCTGGGTTGCCCTGCTGTCACTGACAGCGGGCAACCCGATCAGCAGCTGCACGATTAGCCTGCAGCTGCAGTTTCTGAACGGACGTTCTGGAACGTCCGTTCAGAAATAGAGAACCACCTCCCGGACGTTAATATCCTATGGGCGGACTGGAGGTGGTTAATTCTCTTGGGCATGGAGTTCGCTACAGCATTATAGGTTGTCACTATAATCTTCTTCCACTATTCGATGACGACATCACGGAGCTGGTGGATGTTAGAGACCTTGCGCTCCTCCACCTTCCATTTGAGGATGCCCCACAGATGCTCAATAGGGTTTAGGTCTGGAGACATGCTTGGCTAGTCCAGCACCTTTGCCTTCAGTTTAATTTGCAAGGCAGTGGTCATGTTGGAGGTGTGTTTGGGGTCATTATTATTATGTTGGAATTCCGCCCTACAGTCCAGTTTCCGAAGGGAGGGGATCATGATCTGCTACAGTATGTCACAGCACATGTTGGCATTCATGGTTCACTTAATGAACTGTAGCTCCTGTGACACAGTGAGAGATTT
Source organism: Bufo bufo (assembly GCF_905171765.1). Classification (NCBI taxonomy): domain Eukaryota; kingdom Metazoa; phylum Chordata; class Amphibia; order Anura; family Bufonidae; genus Bufo; species Bufo bufo. The sequence goes on along the minus strand of NC_053396.1, from coordinate 144,628,789 downwards.
TGTCTGGCAAGGCAGGTATTTTCCTCCCAGCATGTGCTGCTGGGCTGAGTTACAGCCAGGTGAGGTCAAATGCTGATCTGGGTTTTGGCAGCACCTGGCTATCCTTAAATAGGCAGTTGGGCTTAGAAGCGAAGTCACTGTGTTGGGATCTGGGAGCATTGTGTCTGAATGAAGGTTTGCTACCTGTTTGGCTTGAAAACTGGTTGGTGCTGCCATCAGCAAGGACTCTTTGAGGCAGAATTGCCTCATGGTGTGAATTAACACCAACACCGCAAGGTCACTTTGTTTGATTATGACTGCTGGTTTTGTCACTTGCCTAAAGTGTGAATAAAACACTGAACTGTATGATCCAAATAACTTGTTGTTGCTTCTATACTGCGTCCGCTAAGAAGCTACCAGGAATCTAAAGGAGGGTTCTGTCGGGAGGGGGTTCGGCAAACCCCGGAAATCTCCACCCCAGGCCCGGAGATTTGAGCCGGTAAAACCCGCCCGGGATGTACCCATGGCAGACCTGGCTCTGATAGTCTTCTGGCAGTGTCAGGACCCTAGCCATGTAAGGGCTTACTGTCCCCATCAGGTTGAGACAATGGACACTAACTATGGCTACCGTCAGTCGCTATATGCCAGGAGGCTGTGTGCAACAGGTACCCCAGAGTCTATAGATCATTTGTGCCAGGTGGAAGTGGGAGACACTCTGGCGGAGGCTTTGCTGGACTCAGGGAGTCTGGTGACCTTAGTAAGGGCTACCCTGGTACGGTTCCCTGAGTATATTGGCCGGAAAGTCGGGGTGATGTGCCTCCACGGAGACTTAAAAGACTACCCCACCGCTCTGGTGTCTCTAACTACGGTGGCCGGTAGATGGACCCACGAGGTGGCTGTCGCCACAAATATACATTATGAACTCATAATAGGGAGAGACTTCCCGGGCTTCCTGGCACTGTGGCCTGCTATAAGAGTGACTGATACCCATGAGACAGGGGTAAACCTAGCAGGGGGGAGACCAGAACCCTGGCAACCTGAGACCAAAGGGGCAGCGGTAGGGGTGACCGCCACTACAATGGAAGAGGTGGAGACAACCCCGCTAAGTGTGATGATAGGAGACATGGAGGACTTGCCGCTGGGTCCTGAATTGGGAGACCTCAATGTCTCCGGGGATAATTTTGGTACCACCCAACGTCGGGACCCAACCCTATCCCATGCCTGGGAAAATGTGCTAATAGTAGATGTTGAACTACAGCAACATGGGGCAGAGTCAGTGTTTCCCTGTTTTGTGGTTCATCTGGATATGTTGTATCGGGTAAACCAACTACGGGGTGAGCCTATACGGTTTGAGTAAATTCACATGGTAAACCTGCTCCTGCTTTCGCTGCCCTGGCTGGGTTACCTTGTAATTTACATCTCCAATTTTCTCGAGTACCTCGTGGGGCCCCTGCCACCTAGCCAGGAGCTTACTGTCCAAGGTCAGCACCAGAGACAAAACCCGATCACCTGGGTTAAAGATCCGGACCCGAGCCTGCTGATTACTACCCGACTCTGGGCTCGCTGAGCTGCCTCCATATGCTCCCTAGCAAGAGGCAAAACTGTCTCTATCTGATCTTGCATCTGGGTAACGTACGCAATGACACTTTTATGTGGAGTGGGTTGTTGTTCCCACGCCTCTTTGGCCACGTCCAAGAGAGCGCAAGGGTGTCTGCCATATAGCAGTTTGAAGGGCGAGAACCCAGTAGAGGACCTGGGGTACCTCTCTCACTGCGAATATGAGGTAGGGCTGAAGCAGGTCCCAGTCCTTCCCATCTATAGACACTACCTTTTTCACATATTTTTAAATGTTTGGTTAAACCATTCTACCAGACTGTCTGTTTGCGGATGAGTTCCCTCATCACCTTGGACATACAAGTGGTCCCTTGGTCGGTCAGAACCTCTTTAGTTATTTCTTCTCAAGAAAACATCTCCATTAACTCCTTAGCTATGAGTTTGGCTGAGGTATGTTGCAGATGCCCTGCCTCCGGGTACCGAGTGGCGTAGTCTAGAATGACTAAGATGTGTTGATGTCCCCTGGCGGTCTTTGCTACTGGGCCTATGAGGTCAATAGCTATTTGGTCAAACAGTACTTCGATAATTGGGAGAGGTACTAGAGGACTGCGGAAATGTGGCTGGCAGGTCGGGCAAGACTTACAAAACTCTTCCACTTCTTTGAATATGTTGGCCAGTAAAACCGCTGTAGAATACGATGCTGGGTTTTCTGCAGCCCCAGGTGACCCCTGAGAACGTGTTGGTGGGCTACATCTAACACAAGCTTGCGATAAGCCTTGGGGACCACCAACTGTTCAATAGGCTCACCCTGTAGTTGGTTTACCTGATACAACATATCTTGATTAACCACAAAACGGGGAAACACTGACTCTGCCCCAGGTTGTTGTGGTTCACCATCTATTATTAACACATTTTCCCAGGCGCGGGAAAGGGTTGGGTCCCAACGTTGGGCGGTACCAAAATTATCCCCGGAGACATTGAAATCTGTCAATTCAGGACCTGGCGTCAAGTCCTTGACGTCTCCCACCATCACACTTAGCGGGGTTGTCTCCCCCTCTTCCACCGAAGTGGCAGTCACCCCTAATGCTGGCCCTTCGGTCTCAGTTTCCCAGGGTTCTGGTCTCCCTTCTGAGCTGGGCCACTCTGCTAGGGTTACTTCTGTCTCATGGGTATCAGTCTCTCTCATAGCAGACCACAGTGCCGGGAAGCCCGGGAAGTCTCTCCCTATTCTGAGTTTATAATGTAGATTTTATTGGCTCAAATCTCCGGGCCTGCGGTGGAGATTTCTGGGGTCTGCTGATCCCCCTCCTGACAGAACACTCCTTTAGATTCCTGGTAGCTTCATAGCATTCCACCAGGTCCACCATCTCAAGGGCAGGAGACACCTGACCGATCCAGTGCTGCAGAGGGTATAGCAAAGTCCTCCAGAACATATCAGCTAATTGTCTATCCAGCATGGCTGGGGGACTCAGCACATCAGGCTGTAGCCACTTTTTCAAGAGGTGGAGTAAGTCATAATACTTGGTCATCGCAGGCTTAGCTGGCTTAAACCCCCACTGATGTACCCACTGGGCCCGTATAAACACATTTACCACCAGTCTTGCCAAAATCTCACCCTTTACTTTTTGGTAGTTGGTCGCTTGATCGTCTGACAAGTTGAAATACACCCGCTGGGAATCGGATGCCAGGAACGGAGCAACGACCTCAGCCCACTGGTCACGGGGTAGGTTTTCCCTGATGGCCACTTTCTCTTACATCGCCAGGTAGGTTTCGATGTCATTGCGGGGGTCATCTTAGGAATCGCAGCACGGACTGCTTTCCGGGCATCGTGGACGCTCGGGGTTGCTCCTGGTGTCTGTAAAGCCATCACGTGTTGTAGCAGCAACTGGTTAGTCTCCTGCTGCTGCTTAATAGCCTCGCGTTGCTGCAGGTTTGTCTCTCGCTGCTGCAGATTTGCCTCCATGAGGGCCTTTACAACAGCCTTCATTTTGTCATGGGGCACTGGTTGTAATACAGCTGTTTTAATGTACGACATACAACTGTGCCTGAAAAATGCAGAAACCCAAAAAATCGGCGTTCACGCCAGCCTCACTGCTCATGCACGCATCCTCCACCAATTGTGGGGTATTGCTCTGGTAGACACGATTAGCGGACGCAGTATAGAGGAAACGACAAGTTATTTGGATCAAGCAGTTCAGTGTTTTATTCACACTTTAGGCAAGTGACAAAACAAGCAGTCATAATCAAACAAAAAGTCACCTTGCGGTGTTGGTGTTAATTCACTCCATGAGGCAATTCTGCCTCAAAGAGTCCTTGTTTTCATGCCAAACAGGTAGCAAACCTTAATTCAGACACAAGGCTCCCAGATCCCAACACAGAGACATAGCTTCTGAGCCTAGCTGCCTATTTAAGGATAGCCAGATGCTGCCAAAACCCGGATCGGCATTTAAAATCAGGTCCGTAAATTAACCCAGCAGCACATGCAGGGAGGAAAATACCTGTTTTCCCAGACCAAACCTCTCACTGTGTCACTATATATATATACAGTACAGACCAAAAGTTTGGACACACCTTCTCATTCAAAGAGTTTTCTTTATTTTCATGACTATGAAGGCATCAAAACTATGAATTAACACATGTGGAATTATATACATAACAAACAAGTGTGAAACAACTGAAAATATGTCCTATTCTAGGTTCTTCAATGTAGCCACCTTTTGCTTTGATTACTGCTTTGCACACTCTTGGCATTCTCTTGATGAGCTTCAAGAGGTAGTCCCCTGAAATGGTCTTCCAACAGTCTTGAAGGAGTTCCCAGAGATGCTTAGCACTTGTTGGCCCTTTTGCCTTCACTCTGCGGTCCAGCTCACCCCAAACCATCTCGATTGGGTTCAGGTCCGGTGACTGTGGAGGCCAGGTCATCTGGCGGAGCACCCCATCACTCTCCTTCATGGTCAAATAGCCCTTACTTTCAAAGTATTCCCAATTTTTCAGCTGACTGACTGACCTTCATTTCTTAAAGTAATGATGGCCACTCGTTTTTCTTTACTTAGCTGCTTTTTTCTTGCCATAATACAAATTCTAACAGTCTATTGAGTAGGACTATCAGCTGTGTATCCACTTGACTTCTCCTCAACGCAACTGATGGTCCCAAACCCATTTATAAGGCAAGAAATCCCACTTATTAAACCTGACAGGGCACACCTGTGAAGTGAAAACCATTTCAGGGGACTACCTCTTGAAGCTCATCAAGAGAATGCCAAGAGTGTGCAAAGCAGTAATCAAAGCAAAAGGTGGCTACTTTGAAGAACCTAGAATATGACATATTTTCAGTTGTTTCACACTTGTTTGTTATGTATATAATTCCACATGTGTTAATTCATAGTTTTGATGCCTTCAGTGTGAATCTACAATTTTCATAGTCATGAAAATAAAGAAAACTCTTTGAATGAGAAGGTGTGTCCAAATTTTTGGTCTGTACTATATATATATATATATATATATATATATACTGAGAATAATGCATTAATGCATTAATGCATTAATATCAGGAACCTGAAAATCTGGATCCCAATGAACAATCTGTGAAGAGCTTCCTCTCCTACAATGGTCCAGTTATAATACTGATGTGTCCTTGTGTAGCAAAAACACGCACCATAGTCCAGGTCCAACAGGTGCAACTGTACCCACAGCATGCTTTATAGATATGCCTTTGGTTTGTCCATGTAACGTCCCATAAGCATATATTTGTATCAACTGACTTCCCTGCCAAATACTGTACATTAACAATGCACCTCCGTCAAACATTAATTGAATCTCGAACACTGAATTTTCTGTCTACAATTATGAAGGCAACTTTTGCACTATATAATTCAACCCGAAAGTGAACCAGTTTTGTATCCAGCAGTTCAAAATGCTGTGTGTTTAATAATGTGGAAGATAATAAATTACTTTCTTTCAGTAGATTATTTTGACAAATGTAGCAAAATGTTTTAATCATAGTTTGATTAGACTGTTCAATTAATTCCACTTTAAAATGGCTATAGATGAATGCAAGCTACATTTAGCACAGCTTATACTTAATCCACTCATTAATCTTTCTGCAAGTGCCCCTAAAAATTCAAATCTAGGGAGCAATGAAAACAACATTTTTGGTGAATGAGCTGAACATGGCTAAAATATGAAATGGGAAAAATTTATTACTAAGAGATGCTATCTTGGAGTACCTCAATGAAAATAAGTGAATAACACTGTATCAGCATGGCTTCATGCCGGATCGGTCATGTCAAACTAATTTAATCAATTTCTATGAGGAGGTAAGTTCTAGACTTGACAGTAGTGAATCAATGGATGTCATATATCTTGACTTCTCCAAAGCATTTGACATTTTACCACATAAAAGGCTAGTATATAAAATGAGAATGCTTGGACTGGGAGAAAACGTCTGTATGTGGGTAAATAACTGGCTCAGTGATAGGAAACACAGAGTGGTTATTAACGGTACACACTCAGATTGGATCACTGTCACTAGTGGGGTACCACAGGGGTCAGCATTGGGCCCTATTCTCTTCACTGTATTTATGAATGATATTGTAGAAGGCTTGCACAGTAAAATATAAATTTTTGCAGATGACTCTAAACTTTAACATGGAAGAGCACAGTATACAGCTACAGATGGATATGGATAGATTGGAGGCTTGGGCAGAGAAGTGGCAGATGAGGTTTAACACTGATAAATGTAAGGTTATGCACATGGAAAGGAAAAATACATATCACCAGTACATACTAAATGGAAAAACACTGGGTAAAGCTGACATGGAAACAAATGTAGGAATTTTAGTGAACAGCAAACTAAGCTATAGAAACCAGTGTCAGGCAGCTGCTGCCAAGGAAAATAATATAATGTTTTGCATCAAAACTGGCATATATGCCCGTGGTGAGAACATATTCCTGCACTTTATAAATCACTAGTCAGACCACACATGGAGTACTGTGTACAGTTCTGGGCTCCTGTGAACAAGGCAGACATACGGTAGCAATGCTGGAGAGGGTTCAAAGGAGGACAACTAAAGTAATAACTGGAATGGGTGGATTACAGGACCCAGAAAGATTATCAAAAGTTATCAAAATAGTTATTCAGTTTAGAAAAAAGACAAATGAGGGGAGATCTAATAATCATGTATAAATATTCAAGATGAGCGAATTTTTCAAAAAATTGATTCGCCAGTTCGCCAAATTTTTTGGGAAAAATTTGGTTTGATCCGAATATATTTGCGGCAAATTACATTTAAAACAGCTATTTCCTGGCTACTGAGAGCCTTTATAGTGGTGTAGAACACTGTACCTTGCAGTAACACGCATAGGGAGCCTGCTTTGTTAGTGAAATAAGTCCATATGACATGCAGATGACAGGCGTCGCTATTAGAATCACTGCACACTTCACTTATTTGGGCAGTCACAGGGCCAAAACTGACCAAATTACTCAAGTAAGAACTCAGCCTTACAAGTCGATGTTAGCGCCAAAAAGAAGCGTACTCCTTTTACACCGTTGTCATCTCGTTCCACATAGATGTTATCAGAACCTGTTCTATTTAACGCTTATACAAGTAGAGCCCCCCCCCAACAGAGTGGAGAGGGGTCAGCAGTAAGTTTGTGTTTACGTCACTGATTAATTTGCCCTTCCTCTGATTTGTCAGAACAATAACCCACAAAAAATAAATCTTGTCTGTGGAGCATACACCTTCACTCGGTCAGCATTTGCTCAATAATCCATCAGTATTGCTAATGCCAAAAAAAAAAACAGGAGTGGATCTAAAACAGAGATGACACATGAATGGAATATTTGAATTTCTTCTGTGTTTTGTACCCAATCCTGCTTTGGCTACCAAATCATAAGCCAATTTTGATGGGACCATACAGACCTTACATCTGCAACACAGACATGATCTGTTGTGTGTCTTATTTTTACTTCCTTCTGACAGATCAGAAGAAAGGTCAAATAAATGATGATGTCAGCCAGGCCGAAAGGCAAAATAGTGGCCCAGTAATGAAGTGGGGAGAGTGGGAACAGCTTGAGAAGTCCACGGTGTGGACCTATGACATATTGATGAGGTAGAAGCAGCATGGGGAAACCACAGAGTAGCCTACTGACAGAGTGTGGAGGTGGCAGCAGCATCTGGAGGAGGCCACAGAGTGGCACAATAAAAAGAGTCTGGAGTTGGCAGCAGCAGGAGGAGGCCACAGAGTGGCACAATAACAGAGTCTGGAGGTGGTGACAGCAGCATCATCAGAAGGATATCACACAGTGGCAAGGTGACAAAGTGTGGAGATGGCAGCAGCCTCAGGATAACACAGAGTGGCAAAGTGACAAAGCATGGAGATGGCAGCAGCAGCAGCATCAGGGTGAAACAGAGTGGCAAGGTGTCATAGGGTGGTAATGGCAGCAGCATCAGGATGAAACAGAGTGGCAAGGTGACATAGGGTGGTAATGGCAGCAGCAGCAGGAGGATACCACAGAGTAGAAAGGTGACATAGTGTGGAGATTTCAGCTGCAGCAGTAGGATATCACAGAGTGGGAAGGTGATATAGTGTGGAAATGGCAGTAGTAGCAGGAGGATACCACAGAGTGGCAAGGTGACATAGTGTGGAGATGGCAGCAGCAGAAGTGTCAAGATAGCAAAGAGTGGCAAGGTGACAGTGTGGAGGTGGCGGCAGCAGCAGCATCAGGATACCACAAAGTGGAAAAGTGACATAGTGTGGAGATGGTAGTATCATCAGCATCAAGAGGATAGCACAAAGTGGCAAGGTGACATAGTGTGGAGATGGCAGCAGTAGCAGGAGGATACCACAGAGTGGCAAGGTGACACAGTGTGGAGATGGCAGCAGCAGTGGCAAGATAGCAAAGAGTGGCAAGGTGACAGTGTGGAGGTGGCGGCAGCAGCATCAGGATATCAAAAAGTGGAAAAGTGACATGGTGTGGAGATGGCAGTATCATCAGCATCAAGAGGATAGCACAGAAAGGTAAGGTGACATAGTGTGGAGATGGCAGCAGCAGGAGGATACCACAGAGAGGCAAGGTGACATAGTGTGGAGATGGTAGTAGCAGCAGAAACATCAGGATACCACAGAGTGGCAAGGTGACATAGTGTGGATATGGTAACAGCAATAGCATCAGGAGGATACCACAGAGTGGCAAGGTGACATAATGTGGAGATGGTAGCAGCAGGACGATACCACAGAGCGGTAAGGTGACACATAGTGTGGAGATAGTAGTAGCAGCAGAAGCATCAGGATACCACAGAGTGGCATGGTGACATAGTGTGGATATGGTAGTAGCAACAGCATCAGGAGGATACCACAGAGTGGCAAGATGACATAATGTGGAGATGGTAGTAGCAACAGCATCAGGAGGATACCACAGAGTAGCAAGGTAACATAGTGTAGAGATAATAGTAGCAGCAGCATCAGGAGGATACCACAGAGTGGAAAGGTGACATAGTGTGGAGATGGCAGCAACAGCAGCATGAGGATACCACACAGTGGCAAGGTGACATAGGGTGGAGATGGCCGTTGCAGCAACAGCATCAGGATACTACACAGTGGCAAGGAGACATAGTGAGGAGATGGCAGTAGCATCAGGAGGAAACCATCGAGTGGCAAGGTGACATAGTGTGGAGATGGTAGTAGAAGCAGCAGCAGCATCTGGATACCACACAGTGGCAAGGTGACATAGTGTGGAGATGGCAGTAGCATCAGGAGGATACAACAGAGTGGCAAGGTGACATAGTGTGGAGATGGTAGTAGCAGCATCCGGATACCACGGCAAGGTGACATAGAGGAGATGGTAGTAGTAGCAGCATCAGGAGGATACCACAGAGTGGCAAGGTGCCACAGTGTGGCCATGGCAGCATCAGCATCAGGATACCACAAAGTGGCAAGGTGACATAGTGTGGAGATGGCAGTACCAGCAGCAGCATCAGGA